>NC_081322.1:73293478-73597853 GCF_026419965.1 Kogia breviceps
AGAGCACTGAGCTGTCTTAATTGGCTGTGGAAGAATAGCTCAGAACTGTTTGTCTCATTTGGCCATTTAAGTTTAATAGTAAAAGTCTGGTTAATGATATAAATGCATTGTAAAACCTTCAGAAAGAAAGGAACATTTTGTCGACCATTTTTTGATGTGGTAGTTTTAAGTTGTTAGATTTTTAAATCAGTACTTTTAATGGAAATATCTTAACCAAAATCTGTCATAGAATGTTGAAACCCATTAAAACAAAGTTGAATAATAAACCAGTGTCTTCTTTTGGCCAACACCAAAACTTTCCATAAAATTGCTTAGGAAAGAGGCTTAAGGGGAAAAGTTGCCTGTGACCTATATCTGGTGTTCCATTTGCTGAAACTTGATTAATTTATTTCAGAGTTAACTGATTATTTTCAGGGCAGGGATGGAAGTGTTGTTTTGTTTTGGGGGTTTTTTTTGTTTTTTTTCACCTATATACAATAGAAAGGATTGTCTCTTAAATTGATTTAAATACACAGTGAAATGTTATGGATGTGATCGATCATTTGTAATATTTCATATTGCTTGGGATAGAAAAGTAAAGAGTAACTTGTTATGTGAGTTACTCACTTATAAGAGAGTCAAAGTTCTGCAATATTAAAACATATGTTATACGCAGGGTATTTAACTTCATGTAGTTCTATTAATATTGAGGAAATGTGTTGGTATAATCTCTTAGTTTCCCTGTTCTTGAATGCATTCTTACATTTAAAAATCACACGGTAGAGTTAGTTAAAATAGAGTCTAAATTATAAGGTTTAAGATATTGAGGAGTGGCCTGCTTCGAAGAGTTGTGTCCAGTTCTAGGAAAATAAAGATACTGAAAGTTGAAAATGAAAATTGTTTCAGAGTTGCTTGACTTGTAATGCTGGAGTAACTCATTACAGAGCAATACCTCCACCATAAATGGCTGGTGAAAAAACAGAAAAGTTGGGGGAAAAAAATCTGCTTGATACCATTGAAGAGATACCAAGGAAGCCAAGGCTTCAACAGTTAGGATCCTGGAATAAAGGAAAACAAACTGGAGTGAGCCCCGCATTACCACTACTTAACCCCTTAAGACATTTTTAAGCACTTTGAGCTAAAGAGGCTAAGAGGACAAGCAGAATGTGGTGGGTAAGAAATTAGCAAGATGAATAGAGATTCTGGCAATCTTGTGGGACCATAAAGACAGAAATTACAGTTCAGGGCTAGGCAAAGATATCCTAGTTTCCAGTATGGAGTCTGAAAGATATACACTCTAAGGATAAGATCCAACTAGAGACTAGCCCTCACAAAAGAGTGAAATCCAGCTTTGAATCCTATATGACCTTTCCCTACTCTAATAGCTTTCCTGACAGCAAAAGTACATTCTCTATGAGAAAATATATTGTCAACGAGAGCTTTAATATACATATTATATATTTTATACAAATTATCTGTAATTAAATCAAAGAATGATCAAGTATACCACAAGAGTAACTGACCAAAAACCAAGAGGAAAAGACAGACAATAAAAACAAACTCATAAGTGACATATATATATGAGTTATCATTTACAAACATTAAAATAATTGGTTAACGTATTCAATACAAGACGAGAAGAAAATGACAAGGTGGAGGATGTCAAGGTGGAAAAAATTCAATAGAAAATTGAACTGTATGAAAATGCTCTAGGAAAATAAGGTATTTTAGGATACAGCAAATGACATAATAAACTCCTTAAGAGGGTAAGAGTTTAATAGTAAATTAGATGTAGCAGAATTGAGAATTATGAACTAAAAATCAAGTCACTAGAAAATATACAGATTAAAGCATGACAAAAAAAGTTGAAAATAGAGAAAATATCTTAAGCCATCCAAAGGAGAAAGTTACAAATATATATGTACAACTGGAATTTCAGAAAGAGGGGAGAATGCAAAAAGGCAGAGACAATAATTGATGAGATAATAGCTAACAATGTTTTCAAAACTTAAGAAAATAACAATCTACAGATTGGAGAAGTTTTGTAAACCCCAAGAAGGGTAAATCATGTATTTCTGTTCTTCCAAATGTAATAATTTCTACATGAAGAACTTCCTTTAATTGTGTGTGTGTGTGTGTGTGTGTGTGTGTGTGTGTGTGTGTGTGTGTGTGATTATTGGTAATGATTCTACCAGATTTTTCTTGCTTAAAAGTATCTTTGGTATGCCTTAATTTGAAGGATGTTCTCTCTAAGTTAATAGCTAATTCCTTTCTGCATTTAAAATTTATGATTCATTGTTTTATGGTCTCCATAGTTTTTCTGGAAAAGTCAGGCATTGTTCTTCTTTAAATGTAAATGTGTCTTTTGCTGCCCTCTGCCGCCTTCTAAGATTTTTCTCTTTGACTTTGGTTTTCACCAATTTTAATATATACTTTAATATAATATATATTTAAGATAAGTATACAATTAAAGTATTTAAGGACCATCTAGGGAACTCCTTTGTCCACATCTTTTTTAATAAGAGAGCTTGAATACAGCCTTATATAAAATAGGGCTTTATCTAAATAAATCAAGTGATTCATTATAACATAAGTATGTATAATAAAATTGCAAGCACTTATAAAACTTTCCAATAGCATATGCATTATTTAGTCCTCCAAAGTACTGGAATGTTAAGTTTCAGCTATAACTTTTAATAATAAAACAGCACTGCCTTTTATCAGTGTGACACAGAAAACATTTTAGAATTTCTTCCTGATACATTTTTTTCTTTTAGTAATGTAGTACTTTCCCCCCCCCCTTTTCTATAGTGTCTTAAACATTAAGACTAAACTGTGCAACTTAAAATTTTCAGGGAAGAACAATGAAGGTCCAGTCTAAAGCCAGGTGGTTATTGGTCAGCCTACTACATTTGAGTCCTTATTTGACAATAGTCTTTAAAACCAGAGTTTGTCAAAAGATTCTGCAAATTTTAATAGTTTCCCTTACACAACAGGTGGAAATAGTTTCATTCTCAACATAAAGTTTTACCATAATTCATAGGTAGAAAAAAAAATGTATGGGAATTCACACTCCCCCAGGAAGCAAGTGGAACTGGGGATTTGTGTAGGGAAAGAGAGGAATTTGGAAGGGGTGAGACTAGGGTGTGGAAACTCATGGTTTCCGTTTCTCCCCAACCAGCCCACACTCCTTCTCAGCAGGGCTGATGTTAGAACAAATGGGTTCCGTGTAAATTAAAAAAGAAAAAGAAAAAAAGCAACATAGGCTAAAGAAAAAGCCAAAACAAAGGAAAAGACTGGATATCTTATTTACAGTTTCAGTGTTCTGGGGTGACCATGCAGAGTAGAACTGATGACATGGTGTGTTTAGGGGCTCCTTTAAAAGCCAGCCACATGCCCTTCACTCAGAGACCTTCAGCTACAGGAGGAGCACGGAAAGACAGCGTGATAGAAGACTCAAGTTACTCTAACTTAACAGGAGGTTCCAGAGACCTGCAGACACAGCAGCGTAAAGATCAGGCCCTCCTGTAACACCTTGAGGAAATAGAACCTCCTTTTCCTGGTGCCTCGGGGGGATTTGGGGGAAGGAAGAGGATAGGAAATTTTAAATTTGATGGATTATTTTTCATTAGTCTCATTTTAAAAAAATAGACTTGGGGGAGACTTCAAGATGGCAGAGGAGTAAGATGTGGAGATCACCTTCCTCCCACAACAAAAATACATCTACATGTGGAACAGCTCCTATAGAACACCTACTGAATGCTGGCAGAAGACCTCAGATTTCCCCGAAGGCAAGAAACTCCCCATGTACCTGGATAGGGCAAAAGAAAAACCATAGACAAAAGAATAGGGGTGAGACCTGCACCTCTGGGAGGGAGCTGTGAAGGAGGAAAGGTTTCCACACACTAGGAAGACACTTCACTGGTGGAGAAAGGGGTGGGGGTGGGGGAGGGAAGCTTCAGAGCCCAGGAGGAGAGCGCAGCCACAGGGGTACAGAGGGCAAAGTGGAGAGATTCCCGCACAGAGGATTGGTGCCGACCTGCACTCACCAGCCCGAGAGGCTTGTCTGCTCACCCACCGGGGCGGGCAGGGGCTGGGAGCTGAGGCTCGGGCTTCGGAGGTCGGATCCCAGGGAGAGGACTGGGGTTGGTGGCGTGAACACACCCTGAAGGGGTTAGTGCGCCATGGCTAGCTGGGAGGGAGTCTGGGAAAAAGTTTGGACCTGCCAAAGAGGCAAGAGACCATTGTTTCAGGTGCGCGAGGAGAGGGGATTCAGAGCACTGCCTAAACGAGCTCCAGAGATGGGCAATGCCGCGGCTATCAGCTCGGACCCCAGAGACGGGCATGAGACACTAAGGCTGCTGCTGCAGACACCAAGACGCCTGTGTGCAAGCCCAGGTCACTGTCCACACCTCCCCTCCCGGGAGCCTGTGCAGCCCGCCACTGCCAGGGTCCCGGGATCCAGGGACAACTTCCCTGGGATAATGCACAGCGCGCCTCAGGCTGGTGCAACATCATGCTGGCCTCTGCCTCCGCAGGCTCACCCCGCATCTGTACCCCTCCCTCCCCCCAGCCTGAGTGAGCCAGAGCCCCCTAATCAGCTGCTCCTTTAACCCCATCCTGTATAGGTGAAGAACAGACGCCCTCAGGCAACCTACACACAAAGGCAGGGAAATCCAAAGCTGAGCCACAGGAGCTGTGCGAACAAAGAAGAGAAAGGGAAATTACTCCATGCAGCCTCAGGAGTAGCGGATTAAATCTCCACAATCAACTTGATGTACCCTGCATCTATGGAATACCTGAATAGACAACAAATCATCCCAAAATCCAGGCAGTAGACTTTGGGAGCAACTGTAGACTTGGGGTTGGATTTCTGTAACTAATTTGTTTCTGCTTTTATGTTTATCTTAGTTTAGTATTTAGAGTTTATTATCATTGGTAGATTTGTTTATTGATTTGGTTGCTCTCTTCCTCCTTTTTAAAAAATTTATAGATTCTTTTTCCTTTTTCTCTTTTTGTGAGTGTGTATGTGTATGCTTCTTTGTGTGATTTTGTCTGTATAGCTTTGCTTTTACCATTTGTCCTAGGGTTATGACTGTCTGTTGTGTGGGTTTTTTTTTTTTTTTTTTTAGTATAGCTTTTAGCGCTTGTTATCATTGGTGGATTTGATTTTGGTTTGGTTGCTCCCTTCTTTCTTTCTCTTATTATTACTTTTTAATTTTTTATTTTAATAACTTTTATTTTATATATTTTCTTTCTTTCTTTCTTTCTTCCTCTCTCTCTTTCTTTCTTTCTTTCTTTCTTTCTTTCTTTCTTTCTTTCTTTCTTTCTTTCTTTCTTTCTTTCTTTCTTTCTTTCTTTCTTTCTTTCTTTCTTTCTTTCTTTCTTTCCCCTTTTCTTCTGAGCTGTGTGGCTGACAGCATCTTGGTGCTCCAGCGGGCTGTGGGGCCTGTGCCTCTGAGGTAGGAGAGCTAAGTTCAGGACATGAGTCCACCAGAGACCTCCCAGCTCCACATAATATCAAATGGCAAAAGATCTCCCAGAGATCTCCATCTCAATGCTAGGACCCAGTTGCACTCAATGACCAACAAGCTACAGTGCTGGACACCCTATGCCAAGCAACTAGCAAGAGGGAACACAACCCCACCCATTAGCAGAGAGGCTACCTAAAATTATAATAAAGTCACAGACACCCCAAAACATACCACCAGACATGGTCCTGCCCACCAGAAAGACAAGATCCAGCCTCATCCACCAGAACACAGACATTAGTCCCCTCTACCAGGAAGCTACACAACCCACTGAAGCAAGCTTAGCCACTGGGGGAAGACACCAAAAACAATGGGAACTATGAACCTGCAGCTGGTGAAAAAGAAACCCCCAAACACAGTAAGTTAAGCAAAATGAGAAGACACACAGCAGATGAAGGAGCAAGGCAAAACCCCACCAGACCAAAGAAATGAAGAAGGAATAGGCAGTCTAGCTGAAAAAGAATTCAGAGTAATGGTAGTAAAGATGATCCAAAATCTTGGAAATAGAATGCAGAAAATCAAGAAATGTTTAACAAGGACTTAGAAGAACTAAAGAGCAAACAAACAATGATGAACAACACAATAAATGAAATTTAAAATTCTCTACAAGGAATCAATAGCAGAATAACTGAGGCAGAAGAACAGATAAGTGACCTGGAAGATAAAATAGTGGAAATAACTACTGCAGAACAGAATAAAGAAAAAAGAATGAAAAGAATTGAGGACAGTCTTAGACAGTCTTAGAGACCTCTGGGACAACATTAAGTGCACCAACATTCTAATTATAGGGGTCCCAGAAGAAGAAGAGAAAAAGAAATGGACTGAGAAAATATTTGAAGAGATTATAGTTGAAAACTTCCCTAATATGGGAAAAGAAATAGTCAATTAAGTCCAGGAAGCACAGAGAGTCCCATAAATGATAAATCCAAGGAGAAACATGCCAAGGCACATATTAATCAAACTATCAAAAATTAAATACAAAGAAAAAATATTGAAAGCAGCAAGAGAAAAACAACAAATAACATACAAGGGAATCCCCATAGGTAAACATCTGATCTTTCAGCAGAAACTCTGCAAGCCAGAAGGGAGTGGCAGGACATATTTAAAGTGATGAAAGAGAAAAACCTGCAACCAAGATTACTCTGCCATCAAGGAACTCATTCAGATTCAACAGAGAAATTTAAAAATTTACAGACAAGCAAAAGCTAAGAGAATTCAGCACCACCAAACCAGCTTTACAACAAATGCTAAAGGAACTTCTCTAGGCAGGAAATACAAGAGAAGGAAAACACCTACAATACCAAACCCAAAACAATTAAGACAAAGGTAATAGGAACACACATATTGATAACTACCTTAAATGTAAATGGATTAAATGCTCCAACCAAAAGATACAGACTGGCTGAATGGATACAAAAACAAGACCACTATATATGCTGTCTACAAGAGACCCACTTCAGACTTACAGACACATACAGACTGAAAGTGAGGGGATGGAAAAAGATATTCCATGCAAATAGAAATCAAAGAGCGCTGGAGTAGCAATACTCATATCAGACAAAATGGACTTTAAAATAAAGACTATTACAAGAGACAAAGAAGGACACTACATAATGATCAAGGGATCAGTCCAAGAAGAAAATATAACAATTGTAAATATTTATGCACCCAACATAGGAGCACCTCAATATATAAGCCAATGCTAACAACATTGAGGAAAATTGACAGTAACACAATCTCAGTAGGGAACTTTAACATCCAACTTTCACCAATGGACACATCAACAAAAATGAAATTAGATAAGGAAACACAAGCTTTAAATGATAAATTAAACAAGATGGACTTAATTGATATTTATAAGACATTCCATCCAAAAACAACAGAATACACTTTCTTCTCAAGTGTTCATGGAACATTCTCCAGGATAGATCATATCTTGGGTCACAAATCAAGCCTTAGTAAATTTAAGAAACTTGAAATCGTATCAAGTATCTTTTCCAACAGCAATGCTATGAGACTAGATATGAATTACAGGCAAAAATCTGTAAAAATACAAACATATGGAGGGTAAACAATACACTACCTAATAACCAAGAGATCACTGAAGAAATCAAAGAGGAAATTTAAAAATACCTAGAAAGAAATGACAATGAAAACATGACGAACCAAAATCTATGGGATGCAGCAAAAACAGTTCTAAGAGGGAAGTTTATAGCAATACAATCCTACCTCAGGAAACAAGAAACATCTCAAACAACCTAACCTTACACCTAAAGCAATTAGAGAAAGAAGAACAAAAACACTCCAAAGTTAGCAGAAGGAAAGTAATCATAAAGATCAAATCAGAAATAAATGAAAAAGAAATGAAGGATACGATAGCAAAGATCAATAAAGCTAAAATCTGGTTCTTTGAGAAGACAAATAAAATTGATAAACCATTAGCCAGACTCATCAAGAAAAAAAGGGAGAAGACTCAAATCAAGAGGATTAGAAATGAAAAAGGAGTATTAACAACTGACACCACAGAAATATAAAGTATCATGAGAGATTACTACAAGAAACTATATGCCAATAAAACTGGACAACGTGGAAGAAATGGACAAGTTCTTAGAAAAGCACAATCTTTCAAGACTGAACCAGGAAGAAATAGAAAATATGAACAGACCAATCACAAGCACTGAAATGGACACTGTAATTAAAAATCTTCCAACAAACAAAAGCTCAGGACCTGATGGCTTCACAGGTGAATTCTATCAAACATTTAGAGAAGAGCTAACACCTATCCTTCTCAAACTCTTCCAAAAGATAACAGAGGGAGGAACACTCCCAAACTCATTCTATGGGGCCATCATCATCCTGACACCAAAACCAGACAAAGAGGTCACAAAGAATGAAAACTACAGGCCAATATCACTGATGAACATAGATGCAAAAATCTTCAACAAAATGCTAGCAAACAGAATACAGCAGCACATTAAAAGGATTGTACACCATGATCAAGTGGGGTTTATCCCAGGAATGCAAGGATTCTTCAATATATGCAAATCAATCATTGCGATACACCATATTAACAAATGGAAGGAGAAAAACCATATGATCATTTCAATAGATGCAGAGAAAGCTTTGGACAAAATTCAACACCCATTTATGATAAAAACCCTCCAGAGAGTAGGCATAGAGGGAACTTTCCTCAACATAATAAAGGCCATATATTACAAACCCACAGCCAACATCATTCTCAATGGTGAAAAACTGAAACCATTTCCACTAAGATCAGGAATAAGACAAGGTTGCCTACTCTCACCGCTATTATTCAACATAGTTTTGCAAGATTTAGCCACAGCAATCAGAGAAGAAAAGGAAATAAAAGGAATCCAAGTAAGTAAAGAAGAAGTAAAACTGTCACTGTTTGCAGATGACATGATACTATACATAGAGAATCTTAAAGATGCTACCAGAAAACTACTAGAGCTAATCAATGAATTTGGTAAAGTAGCAGGATACAAAATTAATGCACAGAAATCTCTTGCATTCCTATACACTAATGATGAAAAATCTGAAAGAGAAATTAAGGAAACACTCCCATTTACCATTGCAACAAAAAGAATAGAATACCTAGGAATAAACCTACCTAAGGAGGCAAAAGACCTGTATGCAGAAAACTATGACACTGATGAAAGAAATTAAAGATAATACAAACAGATGAAGAGATATACCATGTTCTTGGATTGGAAGAATCAATATTGTGAAACTGACTATATTACCCAAAGCAATCTACCAATTCAATTCAATCCCTATCAAACTACCAATGGCATTTTTCACAGAACTAGAACAAAAAATTTCACAATTTGTATGAAAACACAAAAGACCCCGAATAGCCAAAGCAATCTTGAGAATGAAAAATGGAGCTGGAGGAATCAGGCTCCTGGACTTCAGACTATACTACAAATCTACAGTAATCAAGGCAGTATGGTACTGGCACAAAAAGAGGCATATAGATGAATGGAACAGGAGAGAAAGCCCAGAGATAAACCCATGCACATATCACCTTTTCTTTGATAAAGGAGGCAAGAATATACAATGGAGAAAAGACAGCCTCTTCAATAAGTGGTGCTGGGAAAACTGGACAGGTACATGTAAAAGTATGAAGTTAGAACACTCCCTAACACCATACACAAAAATAAACTTGAAATATAGTAAAGACCTAAATGTAGAGCCAGATACTATAAAACTCTTAAAGGAAAACATAGGCAGAATAATCTATGACATAAATGACAGCAAGATCCTTTTTGGCCTACCTCCTAGAGGAATGGAAATAAAAACAAAAATAAACAAATGGGACCTAATGAAACTTAAAAGCTTTTGCACAGCAAAGGAAACCATAAACAAGACGAAAAGACAACCCTCAGAATGGGAGAAAATATTTTCAGATGAAGCAACTGACAAAGGATTCATCTCCAAAATTTACAATCAGTTCATGCAGCTCAATATGAAAAAAAAAAAAAAAAAAACAGCCCAATCCAAAAATGGGGAGAAGACCTAAATAGACATTTCTCCAAAGAAGATATACAGATTGCCAACAAACACATGAAAGGACGCTCAACATTACTAATAATTAGAGCAATGTAAATCAAAACTGCAATGAGGTATCACCTCACACCAGTAAGAATGGTCATCATCAAAAAAAATCTACAAACAATAAATGCTGGAGAGGGTGTGGAGAAAAGGGAACCCTCTTGCACTGTTGGTGGGAATGTAAATTGATACAGCCACTATGGAGAACAGTATGGAGGTTCCTTAAAAAACTAAAAATAGAACTAACATACGACACAGCAATCCCATTCCTGGGCATATACCCTGAGAAAACCATAATTCAAAAAGAGTCATGTACCAAAATGTTCATTGATGCTCTATTTACAATAGCCAGGACATGGAAGCAACCTAAGTGTCCATCAACAGATGAATGGATAAAGAAGATGTGGCACTTATATATAATGGAATATTACTCAGCCATAAAAAGAAACAAAATTGAGTTATCTGTAGTGAGGTGAATGGACATACATTCTGTCATACAGAGTGAAATAAGTCAGAAAGAGAAAAACAAATACCGTATGCTAACACGTATATATGGAATCTAAAAAAAAAAAAAGTTCTGAAGAACCTAGGCGAAGGACAGGAATAAAGACGCAGATGTAGAGAATGGACTTGAGGACACAGGGAGGGGGAAGGGTAAGCTGGGACGAAGAGAGAGACTTATATATACTACCAAATGTAAAATAGATAGCTATGAGAAGCAGCTTCATAGCACAGGGAGATCAGCTCAGTGCTTTGTGACCACCTAGAGGGGTGGGATAGGGAGGGTGGGAGGGAGACACAAGAGGGAGGAGATATGGGGATATATTTATATGTATAGCTGATTCACTTTGTTATAAAGCAGAAACTAACACACCATTGTAAACAATTATACCCCAGTAAAGATGTTAAAAAAAATAGACTTTATTTTTAGAACAGTTTTAGACTTGCTGAATAATTGGGAAGATTATACACAAAGTTCTCATGTACCTCATACCCAGTTTTCTCTATTTTTAACATCTTACATTAGTATGGAACATTTGTTACAATTAATGAGCCAACATTCACACATAATTATTAACTAAAGTCCATACTTTATTCAGATTTCCTTATTTTTTTACCTAATGTCCTTTTTCTGTTCCAGGATACTATGTTACCTTTAGTCATCCTGTCTCTACTTAATTGTTTTAATACAGAGAATATATTTGTAGTAATTTATTTTAGTGTCCTTGTCTGCTAATTCTATCATATGCTTCAGCTCTTGGTAGATTTTTATTAATTTGTTAAATGCGTACATTGCCCTATGAAACAGGTTACTATTATTATTATTCCCATTTTTCACAGACAAAGAAACAGGGTATAGGGAGATCAAGTAACTTGCCCAAAGGCATACAACAATAAGTGATGGAGCCATGACATGAACCCAGGAAGTCCAGCTCCACAGAAGTGAATACAGACCAAAATTCTGTTAGTTCAAATCATCTTAAATTTCTTAATGAGTCTCTGAGATTTCATTTCTCATCATTCAGAGCTTCAGAATTCTTGGGCCCCTATAAAGAAATGGAGAAAAATGAGCCCTTGGCCATGGTATCTGACATTTAAAGCAGTCTAGGGTCTAGTTTGAGCCTGACATTCTGCTGTGTGATTTCTGCCTCTGGCCTTACCTGTCAAGTGAAAGGAATGGACTAGTTTGTGAAAAAGTCACATCCAGCTACAACCTTTGGTAGCCAATGATAAGATGAAATGCAATTCTCTTGTTTGGGGCACTTTCAGGCAAGATCAGCTCAGGCTACTTAGAGACATGTGTTGGTCTTTGTCCCTAAAGAATTTTGAACAAATTGTTGAATTTATCTTAGCTCAGTTTGTTTGTCTATAACATGAGGTAACCATAGGACCTACTTTACTTGGTTGTTGTAAGAATGAAAGCAAATACATATAAAATGGCTAACATGCTAGTTTCCTTTTGTCCATCATCTTTATACATGGAGTAGTCAAAAGACAGACCTCTTCTAATCCTCCTCATCCTATGACTTCACCAAAACAAGATCCAAACTGGTAGAAATTTCTCTAAAAAAATTTGTATAATAAAACCATAGGAAGTTCAGTGCTGCAGTCTTCAGGAACCACAGGTCTACAAGTGGCTCATTAATTTATACACCAAGGACCTTCTACAGTATCCAGAGTCAAAATAAAGTACGAGCAGAAATATCCCATTTAGATACATTAGTCTCCTTGGCCTTCATTCTGTTTATTGGAAATCCCTTCAGGTGTGCTTCCTTCCAGGGCTATCCCTGAAAACTCCTTTAGGTTATAGGAGCTCCCCTATAACTATGGTGCAAACGGTCCTAGGCAAGGTTAAATTTTTGATTAGTTACATATTAGTACAACCGTGTCAATATATCACTACCCACCATAGGGAAGTGGTTTTGACAGATGCGGGGAGTAGAGGAGGGAGAGAATTTAGGGCATTTGAGGACACCAGCAGAGGTCAGGCTCCTCAGTCTCTAGGGACCCCAGATGTTACATCCCCAAAGCCCTCCCCACATCTTTATTATAGGTGTGGGAGGAGTCTGCATCTTTGGAAATTTCTTCAGAATTCTTGACCATGAATTCTGAAGGTTGCTGCCTTGATACATCTGCTTCGTATGAAAAACATGGATTCTGTCATAACTTAAGTTATCTGATATTCATCATTTGAAATAAAACGATTGCTTTAGTTTTAATATCTGGCTGATAGAGGTGGGATTTTCTTCAAAGGCTTGTAACAAAACAATAGTTCTTTTTGACTTTGCCCTGATGCTGAGATGGCAGCCCCACCTCCATCTTCCCTGGAAACCGATTTGAAAGCATACAGATGAGTTGGCTTAGCACTACAGAAAGTTAGGTCATGCCTGATACATTTCTTTCCCTCTGGGATGTCAAAAGAAAGGAATTTCAAAAGATGAATCCGTTGTAAACAAAACTACTCCCCAAAAATTTGAGACAAGAAAAATCTTGCTTTTTACTATCAAAGAATGTTGATGTTACTTTAAGAACGTATGTGAACTTACTATCCAAAGGTTAGTGATTGTAATTTTGCAGTATAAATTGTTTAATTTTGTTCAATAATCAAGATTAGGAGAGGAAAACAAGAAGAATGTGGGGACCAAAGGAAGTCCATATAATGAAACTAGGTATTCACTTCCATTCAGAATCAAAATTGTTAAAGTTACTACTGTGTCATTTCTTCACCCTACATAAAGCAGCAATAGAAGAGCCCATCTTCTTGAAATAATTAGGCTCAGCATGCATTAGTACATATAGATTTCAAATAGCAATCAGATTTATTGAAATTATAATTATGTTCCAGAAGAGACTGTATAACATTTGAAGAAGAGCTACTGGTTTAAATGACAGGCGAAATGTGGAAGGGGAAGAATCAATCTAACACTGAAATTTTGCACCTAATTCATCAGAAGTAACATTTTCATAAGACAAGGTAATGAAAATTGTAGCAGAGAAAATGGGTAGCATGAAACATTATCATTTTAAAGCCCTTTCACAGTTGCACATAAAAAAAGAAAAAGAAAAAAATTGGGGGGTAGAGCAGATGGCTTGATACACACTACCAATGATTTGTGTACACAGAGTTTAAAATGACAGTCTTTATTGTCCCCTGAACATGGCTTCTGATGACAGAAGCAAAGTCAGCAGGCTTAAAAATATGCAGACGTGTTAATATAATTTTATAAATGGAGATTGCACTTCATCTGTTAGAAAAAACTCAAGGTCATTCCTTACCATATGTCATAAAGATACTGGCTTTACTGATAGATGAAAAATACAATCTGTAAAGAGCTATGAGACATCAGCCACCGACTTCTAAAATAGATGCATAAAAGAAGGAAGTACTGAGGGACATTTATCTTTAAAAAAAATATTCTGGCTACCATTAGAATGAATCAGCCCCAGCAAACTCCTTTCAATTTGGAATGGCAAAAACAAAAATAAAATAAAGTGCAGTTTAAAAAATTAGAAAACAAAACCAAAAAAGCATATAGCACAAGATAGCTTGCAGAGTAAGTGCCTGATTTCTTTAAAGAAATAATTCAATAGAAGATTTTGAGAGTATTTAGAGGGAAATCCAGGTATAAAACTGAAGTAAGAACTTTTTTTAAAATTAATAAGACTAAAACTATGCTGGAAAAAAGTTAATCCAAGTCTGCCTATAAATTGGAAGCACTCTTTTGGCAGGGGTGTTGGGTGGGGAAGAGGCGTTAAAGTGAAGGATATAAAGGTGTATGTAAAATTCCAAATAGGGAATATAAAATGTATTCAGTAAAGATATCAGTACACCCAAATTACATTTTTCTTCCATATTGTGTTCAGTTAAAAGAAAGAACCAGAAAATTCTAGAATAAAAGGGAAAAGAGAAAAGAAAGCTGGGGAGAGAAAGAAAAACAGGGAAGAGAAAAGACAGTAGATTTTCACATGTGGATGAATAGTGGACTGCTATTGGACACCGAAGAAGCTGAAGTCATATCATAGATGGTGCTGGAATATCAAAACACAGTATGTCCTTTGCCTGGTTACCAAATGGGGCAATTGGAAAATAAATGACAGAACTTTTTCACACCTTGCCTATTCTCATTCCCATCCAGTATATGTCCACAGAGAACAAGAATACCTATGTGTTTTAAGTGTAAGAGCTAAGAACTCCTGGGGCTGTGCTGCGACCTGCAAAGCTGGAATAGATTTAGGCTTGGGGCCCCAGAACCCAAGCAGAAAATAACGCATATGCAATCTGGATGTCTCCCTCCTTCAGGTAATGCTGCAGAGATAGAGTCAGGGATGGGCTCTGGGAATCCATGAGCCTCTTAAAATTGCATGCAAATTTTTGCTTTGCATTCTTCATATGCATTTTTCTAAAAAGGAAGAGCATGCTTGTATCAATTTTTCACAAAGCTCAATCAAAACAAAAATGTTAAGAACCACTGTGGTGTAAAACAAATTGAACTTTGTACACAGAGCAGGGGAGAAGGTAAGACGATGGCTATGCACAGACTATAATGCTAAATTTATTAACTGCCTACCTATGTCAGGTGCTGTTACAATCCTATATTTATTCCTCAATTTGTAAATGATAAAAGCGAGGTGTGAGATAAATAAAAAGAAGGGAAAAAAAGAAAAAATAGCTATGTCAAATGTCACACAACTAGTTGATTCTCCAGATTCTCAATTTAGTCTCCATTGTAATTGTTGATGTCCCACAGAGCTTTTCGCTAAAGCCTCTCTGATTTCCCAACTTCTTTGAGCATTCTCTTCCTCTGATTTCAATTGCTATGGGTATGTTGATACTTACCAAATCTATATGTTGAGGATACAACTTCCTCTGAAGCTCCAGGCCAGTAAATACAACTGCATATGAGACTTCTTCTCTTGTCAGAGAACCTCAAAGTCTGTCTGCTTTTCATTCATAATGAGATCATTTTCCTCTAATCTTCCCTTTCAAAGCATCTGGAATCATCATTATCAACTATCTAATGACACAGACAGAAAAATTTAAAGTAGAACTAAAAAATAGAACCATTAAAATTAGAACTACCTTTGATTCCTTATTGTATCTTAACACACAATCCATACACTTATCCTGTTTGTCTGGCTTCCTAAATGTTTTTTCTAGTTCTGTAAAAGTGCCATTGGAATCTTAATAGGGATTACATTGAAACTGTAGATGGCTTTGGGTAGTATGGACATTTTAACAATATTAATTTTTCTGATCCATGAACAGAGTATTTCTTTTCACTTATTTGTGTCTTCTTTAATTTCTTTCATTAATTTCTTATAGTTTTCAGCATACAGTTCTTTCACCTCCTTGGTTAAATTTATTGCTAAGTATTAATTTGTTTTTGATGCTATTGTAAATGGGGTCATTATTTCTTTGCCAGATAGTTCTTTGTTAGTGTATAGAAACACTACTAATTTTTGTATATTGATTTTTGTATCCTGCGACTTTACTGAACTAGTTGATTAGATCCAACAGTGTTTTGGTGGAGTCTTTTGGGGTTTCTATATATAAGATAACGTCATCTGAAAATAGAGACAGAATGCCTTTAATTTTTTTCTTTCCTAATTGCTCTGACTAGAATTTCCACTACTATATTGAGTAGGACTGGTGAGGGTATGCCCCCTTGTCTTGTTTCTGATATGAAAGAAAATCTTTCAGCCTTTCACCACCGAGTACGATGTTAGCTGTGTGTTGTCATATATGGCCTTAATTATGTTGAAGTACATTCCTTCTTATATCCAATTTGTTGACAATATGTATCATGAGTGATGTTGAATTTTGTCAAATGCCATTTCTGCATCTATTGAGGTGATAATAAGATTTTTATCTCTCATTCTAGTAATGTGATATATCACATTTACATTTATTGATTTCCTTATGTCGAAACATCATTGAATCCCAGGGATAAATCCCACTTGATCATGATGTAACATCCTTTTAATGTGCTGTTTAATTTGCTTTACTAGTATTTTGTTGAGAATTTTTGCATCTATATTCTTCAGGGATATTGGCCTATAGCTCTCTTTTCTTGTAGTGTTTTTTTGTGGCTTTTGTATCAGGATAATGCTGGCCTTGTAAAATGTATTTGGGAGGTGTTTCCTCTTCTTCAATATTTGGAAGAGTTTGAGAAAGAAATGCATTAATTAATCTTTAAATGTTTGGTAAAATTCATCAATGAAACCATTTGGTCTTGGGCTTCCCTTTGTTGGGAACTTTCGATTACTCATTAAATCTTCTTATTCATTATTAGTCTGTTCACACTTTCTACTTCTTCATGATTCTATCTTGGTAGGCTGTGTGTGTCTAGTTATTTACCCATTTTTTTCTAGGTTGTCCAATTTGTTGTTGTATAATTCTTCATAGTAGTCTCTTCTAATCCTTCAAATTTCTGTGGTATCAGTTATAATGTCTCTTCTTTCATTTAAAATTATATTTATTTAGGTTCTTTCCCTGTTTTTTTCTTGATGAGTCTAGCTAAAGGTTTGTCATTTTTGTGTTTGGGCTACGCAGCTCCCTGGGTGCTCTGGTTAGGCTACCTCATTGAGCTGGACTGGTGGCTGTGCTCAACAGTAGACAAGACTTCAAATTTGCTTTCCTGCCAAACACAGAGCCAAAGGACAGGCTCTACAAGTCAGTACAGCTCAGAATCAGGCAGAACTACCCACTGGACTCCTTGGTCAGACAGGGCCACAAGCTTGGCTCTGCAGAGCCACTGGCTGGGACCTCTACTAGGGCACAGCTGAGAGGAGGAATGTAGCCTGCCGAGATCTGAGTGTTGGTTGCTGTAACCCACTCCCCCACTTCTCCAGCTGAATCTAATCACCAGTGGTCAAGTCCCACCAATTCCTCCTGTGATCCCTGTGAGATGAGACTCCAGTGGACCCCCCCCCCCATGTAGTGTTCCTCAATACTGGGGGATCTGAATGTACACCTCGGGCTCTCATTTTCCCACTAGAGAAAGCTTAGGCCCAAGGGGGCCCTCTTGGTACAGCTCTTGCTGGCCTGGAGGGAGTGGCAATCTGGTTAGAGCGTAACCATTCCTCTTACCCTTCTAATGCAGTCCTTCTAAGTCTCTGTGATCCAGGGGGTTGCTTCAGCCACACTCCCACGCTCTGGGATTTTTACATGGTGTCTTGCTCTATGAATAGTTGCTAGTTGGTCTTCTTGTGAAAGGGAACTGAAGTTAGAGGTGCCTATGTTACCATTCTAATGACCTACTTACATCTCTTATTCAAATTTGATCACATGATCTCCTCCATATGTATCCTTGGCCTGATGAGCCTTCTGGAAATTACCATTTCCCATAGGATAACATCCAAATTTTCTGCTTCCAATGTCCTTCATAATCTAGTTCTGGCTCCAGACTTATCTTATGTAACTCTCCAAATTGAAATTTAAACTCCAGTCTCAGTGAAGTATTTGCATTTTCTTGAATGATCCATGCTCGATCTCATACTTTTGCTGTTTCCTCCACCAGTAACACTTACACTGTTCTTTCCTCTGACTAACTCCTACAAATGCTTCAGATATGGGCTTTAGTCATACTTTCAAGGAAGATTTTCTGACCCCTCTGGAATGAGTTGGATGTTTCTATTGTGTGCTCACATAATACCCTGTGCTTCCTCCATCATAGCACTTATATAATGGTCTTAGTCTCCCACTAGGCAGTAACATCATTGAGCAGCAAAGCTATGTCTGTCTTGGTCATTCTTGTATTCCCAATGCTAACATAGTATCTGGCAAATATTAGGTACCCCATTAATCCTGTTGAATGAATAAATCTAACCTGACCCTGCGAATGGATCCCCTTTACACCATCCTGACTGATGCTAATCTGGTTAGGGTTGCCAGATAAAATACAGCTTACCCAGTTAACATTGAATTTCAGATAAACAATAAAAAGCTTTAGTATAAATGTGTCCAGTGCAATATTTGGGACATGCTTATACTAAAAAATATTTGGTTTCTTATTTGAAATTCAAAGTTAACTGGGTGACCAGTACTTATATTTGCTAAATATGGCTACCCTATTAACTTTGGCATCTGTCTGGTCCTTTGTTAGGGACTTTGAAGGTCTTTTTATTTCATACTAATAAGGCATTTCTTACAGGCTTCAAAGGTACCTGTGTTTGTCAATAAACTTCATCATGAACTTCCTGTACTGCTGAGGTTCTTCCCCTGGCTCATCTTTACCTTTATTACTGACCCAACTTCTGGATTTCCTCTTAGCTCACAGGGCTCACTTGTTTTTCCACTACTGGCCATGGCCTGATGTCTGCACCCTGGTGATGTTTGGTCATTCACTCGTGTCTAGTATTAAACAGTTAGTAAGTCCGTTGCCCTAGACTCTGCTTCTACTATACCCATCCTGGAGAATTATGGCTAAACTTAGAGATGAGAGCTCACAGGACTCCTTGTTACATTTGTGGATAGTTCTAATTGTTAGGGAATCAGTCTTTGTGTTGAACTGAAACTGTCTTCCTTGAAGCTTTCACCTATTTGAGTTTCAGTAGAAGTTTGCTTCTTGAGTGTAGAAAATGTCTTATTCACTATGGTATCTCCAGCATCTATGACAGTGACTGGCACATAGAAGTTTCTCATAAATGTCTGCTGAATAAAAATGAATGTTATTGCTTTTGGAGCTACACTGTGTAAAGTGAATCTCTTATCTACAGTCAGTTTTTCAAATATGTGAACAATGTTATAGAGGTCTACATCAATCTTGTCCGTTATAGACTAGGCAATCCCAGTTTCTTAAATCATTTTTCATTTGAGAAGCAGTGTACCTGGCATAGAAAAAGCACATGGTAAATGTTTATCTATTAAGAATTTATCCATATTTAATTTACAAGGGCAAATACTGATGATATGAGAATTTAATGTTAGATATAGCTTTACATGACATAAACAGTACTATTGGGTTTACATTAAAAAAATAATGGTCAAAATGATCATCATATCCCCTAAAAATGAATACTATGCCAACCTTTCAGTGAAAAGGGGACTTAATAGAATACATATTGCCTAGATCTTTTGAAAATGTACGTGTGTGTACATATGGCAAAGTACGCACATAATTTGAGATTTTAAAATTTTGAAATACAATACTCTAATTTTTGTGCTATATTTTGTAAAAACCTTCAGCAATTCTCCAATCTTATTACTTGTCAATTTCTATGCTTACATAAATTGTCTAGATATAATTGTCATCAACGTTTAATATGTTATAGGATAGAGTAATCCAGGATTTTTTCAATGAAATACATTTTTCCATTTTTATTGCAATAATTAGCAAAGGGAATGATTGTTCCATCCATTGCAAAGAGATTTATAGAGAACAAAATAAAGGAGGAGAAACTAATGATTCAATCTAGAAGAAAAATCATACTAGAAAATGGTAAGGGACATATCTAGGTGCTAGTTACACCTTAATTATGTTATTAAAAGGGGGGTAATTTTCAAAAGTTTCTTCAAAATTGCATATCTTCCTTCAGCTCACCTACTAAACTGAAAGCTACATTTGATCATTTTAAGCAAGGAGAAAAACTAAGATTTATTTTTAATATTAAAAAAAATTTTAAAAATCAGAACTATTGCAACTTGTGCACAAATACGTGCAACTTAACCTGCCTTTTATTTAGACCCTGCACTAGTTTCTAAGATGGCATTTTGACTCTACTTTCTCTATTTATATTAAACTTAGGTTGTGTAATAGCCTGTCATCTCTATGGTCTAAGCACTATGAGTGGGGTAGGAGTTGGAAGAATCCTACTCTACATTAAAGTTTGCACGTGGCCACACTTCCAAATCATGGCTAGATTAGTTGCTGCAGAAAGCTTGCACATAATTAAATGGATGGGAAATAAAGGGGATTCTTCTCAGCAAGATTCCCTAAAGGTGGTGTGTCTTAAACATTAAAACAGGGAAAAGTGATGAGGAAAGTTGGTTGCATCTTGTCCTTAAGGGGTTCTCCATTAAAAACAAGAGCTTCTGAGTCTTGTTTCAGAAAGTATATACACATGTGTGTGTATGTGTGTGTGTGTGTGTGTGTGTGTGTGTGTGTGTGTGTGTGTGTATTTATACAGAACGAGAGAAGGAGAGGGAGGTTTTATAAGCTACCATGTTGGTTTCAACCCATATGATAGCTTAGAGTAACACTGAAATTCTGCAGTACATAAAATTGTTTTTGTTTTTGTCTGTCCAGGCTGCTAATAACAAAGTGCCATAGACTGGGTGGCTTATAAACAACAAAAATCTATTTCTCACAGTTTAGTTCTGGAGGCTGGGAAGTCCAAGACCAAGGGGTTGGCAGATTCAGTGTCTGTTGAGAGCCTTCTTCCTGGTTCTGAGACGTCTGTCTTTTCCATGTGTCCTCACACAGTAGACATGGATGAGAGAGCTCTCTGGGGTCTCTTTTATGAGGGCACTAATCCCATCCGTGGAGGTTCTGCCCTCATGACCTAATCACTTCCCAAAGCCCTCTCCTTCCAATACATCACATTGGGGGCAAGGATTTCAACATATGAATTGTGGTGAGGGGCACAAATATTCAGCTCATAACAGTTTTTTCCCCAACGAACACCGCGACAGCCACTGCGTGTCAGAATGTTGGGATTCCCTGTGTTCTAACTGCAGATCTAACGTGTTTATCTTCCCTAAGGAAGTAAGCAGTGGTCTTCCCCTCTCCATCACCCTCACATCACCTCTTCTCCACTTGCTATCCATTTTCCTAAATAGCAGATTTGAAGGGAATCCCTGGAGTAGGTTAAAATACGTTGCCAGAGGGAATAATGCTTCTATTTTAAAAGAAAAAGCAAGAAAAGGAAGATTCTGCTGGCTCCATGATATGCCTTCCGCCAAGCTGCTGTTTAGAAGACAAATCTATTGCCACCTCCAAGCTTTTCTGGGAGACTGTTGTAGAAAAAAAACCTGTACTGAAGCTTTTTCTCTTCTAGAGATACATCACGTGAAGAGTGGTCACTCTCCTGTATGAGCTACTAAAAATAACATGTCTCCTAAGACAAATGATGAGTAATGCTCTGAACAGAGCTATGGGAGAGGGAGGAGAATGTTTGCAGCTGAGCTCTGAAGAAGAATCAGTGAGGGTTAGAGAGCACAAACGACTTCAGAGCCGATGCAAGAAACACTCTGCTGTCCAACTCTCTCCCATTTTGTCTATTCCCACCGACAAAATGAACAAGCTTCAGAAACATTTGAAGATATTGAAGAGATTCTCTGAGAGTTGCCCTTGGACGGCTTAAAATTAACAAAGAGTCATGTGAAATGATTCTTAAAATAGAAGAATAATATCCAGGGGAATTGTACAAGACCACATAGATTAAACCACAGTCGATCCTGTAAACAGGAAAAACATGTTAATTGCAAAAGGTTTAGTTCCCATTTGAACAGTTTGATGATGTCAGTACCTTAACAAACAAAGAAAAATGTGTGCCCTGGGACTTCGTTTCACACCTTCTGAGAAGAAGGAGAGGTCTAAATATTCCCCAGCCTATATGTTCTTCTGAGCACAAAGCCGTGAAACAAAGCCCTCAGCTTTTCATCACATTGGGACAGTTGAAAAACTATCAGTATCTCCCTTATGTTCATTGTGGGTAATTCTAAATTAAGCTCTAAATAAAGAATGCTAACCATCACTAATCAGGCATAACCTAAATCAATTAAAATAGATGGGATTATTTTGGCAGTTGGCATGATTTATTAAGAGGCTGAAGCTGGAGGTGCTTTGGTGTCAACTAGTAAAATCTTCTAGGGGAACTAATTCAGATGATACTGTATCAAATGATTTTTGGAGTTAATGTACTTCAGATGATTTTGCAAATTAAACTCATAAAGTTAATTCTCGTAAAGCTAATTTAATTTTGATAGTTCAGAGAAAAAAACAGCCATTTTCATCAAAGTGAATAACATTTACTTTGAGGGCAGTTGTCTTTAGATTTTAAAACAGAAAAATACCTCCAGCCCTCACTCCATAAATCGATTGAGATCTATCCTGAACACCTTCCAACAAAAAATCTACTCCAATGATTGTGGCAGCCATCCCAGAACATCCTGCAAGGATTTATTATTTATCTTTAAATTGTATTAAGGTTTAAATTTGATCAAATTGTAGGAACTTTTCTCTGCCCTCCACTTCAAATGATACTACATGAAAAACCTGTCCAACATTGTTGGTATTACTATTTATAGACAGGGAGAGACCCAGATTTCCCCAAACACTAAAGATTGATTTTTAAATCAATGATCTACTGGTAAGGGATGGATAGGATGCTCTTTTCTCAAAACATCAAGTGAGGGTTTCAAAGAACATCACAGAATAATAAATCACTGACAGAATTTGATAACATCATCCAAGTCTAGTCACCTTTACAGCCTCATTTCAGCAGTAGAATTAGGGTCACAAATAGGTTCAGGAAGCATTATGTAAAAAGTTAAGTTTGGGGAAATGACTATTTTCTACCCAGCCCACATTGACCTGCTCAGGGATTCTGGTAAATAGAGAGGGGATGGGTTAACTCTGACCCCATCTAGTACACTTGTCAAAAGCAATGATATTAAATCCTGTTTAATGGTGAATCAGTGAGATTTTCCCCCCCCAAAATAAGCCAGCTCTCCCTAGATTATAGCCCATGAGGTAAAAGTTGTCTTGTTTCACCCAATCTCCAGACCACATTGAGATTTAGAGTTTGGCTCAAAACAGAGTTAGATCTGTGGTGGGAGACAAGGACAAAGTTAAAAGGTCAAGAGTTTATCAAAATATATCCAGATATTCTGGCAAGAAAATGTGGATCTCCAAGGGAGATCTCAGGGAGTAGGAGCCCTGAGACATGCCACTGACTTCTTAGAGGATTGGATCTGCAGGGGAAAGAATAGGTTATTTTTTGCAAATCACAATAAAGTCAGAATCTGTGATACATTGTGCCAACATGGATCAAGCCAAAAAGTGGAGAGAAATGGAAATTCCGGTCTCTAATTTCAGCAGCTCTTTAGAAATGGCTAACAAATTTATTTTACTTAACAAACATCTTTAAGCACCTGAGTTGTGTACTGTGGTAAAATCAGTTCTACAGTTAGGCAGAGAAGCAGAGGAAGAGAGGGCATGAAATAATTTAATTCTATCATTATATATATCAAGTGCCTTCTTAGGGAGATGCTGGGATAAATACTGTACTTGTGACCTGAGCCCCTGGGTATGAAATGATTTCCCTTCTCGTAGGAACACGGGAAGTTAACAGGTCCTGTCCTTGTGTCCTTCCTATCTGCAGTGAGGGAAGAAAAAGCAGTGTCTGCAAAGCTGTAGAAAGATTTTTTGTTGAGAAATCATGCTTGCTGGTGTTTTATACTTCTACAGATATGAGGGGAAAGCTTGTCCCTTTGTAGCTCAAATAAGGCAAGTGGAAATTATAATTGGATGCTACCATGGAAGCCCAGGTCCTCCCGCGGGGGCTATAAATAGAAGTGAGGGGAACACCCTCTCCCTGCTGGAACTACTAGTGGGCTTCCCTGTGGGGTATGGCTACAGACCGGGAACATAGCAACAGCTTTATCCAAGGCAGCTCCACCCACCCTGAGGTGTCCAAGCACATGTGAGCTTTGAAGAATCTCCCCCGTGGCAGGGGGCTGACAGCATTGCCAGGGCCTGCTGTGGAGTACTTAGCATCGTAGTTAGTGGGGAATAAAGGGAATGTATAGGCCTTTGGTTTTTCTTTTAATGTCCTGCCATTCCTGTCTCATCGAGATCCGAGATCCTAAAGAACCTAAGAACGTCTCACACAGGCAGCTTACAAGAGTGAAGCACCTTCTAGGATGAGAGGTTTACGAAAAATGAACGACAGTCCTTGTCCTTAAAGCACTCTCTCTTGGGACAACAGTCATAAACGTCTAAAAATGAGGCCAGGTACACATCTAAGAGTTGAAAAGCTAGTAATAATAATAATAATACAAATACAAACCTGGTCATCGTTGAAAAAAAAAAGGAAAAAAGAAAAAGAAACACTATTTGGAAAAAAAGAGAAGGGAGAGATTACTTCTAAGACATTCGAGGAACAATTAATGATCACTGTTTTGAAATTACAAGTTTCTTCAATATCCAGATATTACCAAAAGAGGACAAAAACTAGGGATGAAGTTCTAAAAGGGAAATAAAGGCAAGTAAAATAGATAGGTAATTATAGCATACCGAATAACCGAGTGAGCCATTCTACCAGTCGATGCTTTAGTTCTATCATCTATAAACCCAGCATAAGATGAAAATCAATCTGGGAATAACCGCTTCCTTCCTATTTAATGGAGAATCTTATGAGGATGACTGAATTGATCCCAATATGATGTTTTATGCTCTTCAACAGGAAAAGCGATGAAAAGGCATTATATTATTGTAAACAGGTGCTTACCAACATAAAAAATTATGGTCTACTACCTAGTCTGTGTTTCTGAGACAGGAAAAGAGATTATTTTGATGTATCATGTTTCATATGAACAGGTTTACATTATGTGATATTCTAAGATCTTTAGAAGTTTAAAACACACTTTATAGAAGACATCATATTTAAGGCTATTTTCTTAATTTCAACGAAGTTATGAGAAGATATTTCACTATCAGAGGACATTAGGTTGGGTGCTGGAGGCACAACAATAATGAAAATATTTCTTATCCTCAAGAAGCCAACAGAGATGAGGTAAAGTCACAAGCCAGTTAATGCACTGAGTTTCTGTAATAGACACGCGTACAAATGAATATGATGACAGAGGAGAAAAAGCAACTAAATCAATCATAGGGTTCAGAAAAGAGTTTACCAAGAAGACTTGTATTGGAACTGGATCTTACAGACAGAATTTGGGGTAGACAGGTTATGGGGCAAGGGCAGACCAAGCATATCAAAGTACATGTAAAAGTTCAGAGCTATCAAAGAAGACACAGAAAGGAAAAACATTCCATGTGGCTGGTGCTTAGGTGGAGGTCAGTTGGGTAGTAGTGGCTAAATAAGAGACCAGTGGTCTAAAGGTGGAACATTTGACAGGACAAATGGCCCTGGCTTTTCAATACATCAGGGTCAAGAAAAGAAAGGACTGGTTTGCATTTTTTTAAAAAAATCAAGGGACAAAACGCCAGATCCTGGAATGGATTTGGCTTTGAAAAAACAATTGTATAAACTCTTGAAGGACAATTGAGCAAATTTGATTATGAACTGGGTATCAGATGCAAAGAATCTACTTTTGGTTATGTTTAAAGATATTCAGTTTTTTGTAAAGGTTTATACTGAAATATTTGAGGGTGGAATATCATGATGTCTGTAATTCACTTGAAAATACTTAAGCATGTGAAAAAAAAGTAACATGTCAAAAAAAAAAGAGAGAGAGAGACCAGTGGTCTGATTGCAACAATACTCTTTTTATTTAAATTAGTCCTTTCAGGGCACCCAAGTTATTTATTTATTTATTTATTTATTTATTTTCTGAGAGTATCTGCATATGGAGCCTTTTTAACGAGGATTTCTCAACTGCTCTTACCTTTATGATAGACTGAAATGGTGTCCTACATATTTCACTACCTAAGAATCAAAGTGCATGCATTTATCCCCCTTGTATGTAGTTCACCTGCCTGCATAGTGTATCCACATGCCTTATTTTGAGGTGATTAATTTAATTCAAGGTTTATAAATCACTGACTGCTAATTACCTGTACCACTTCCCAGGGACTTTGTAACTCATATTTACAACAGGCTCTTTGTTTAATAGTTTAGCTAATATGAGAAACTAGTCACAACAAAGAGATGGGATACCTCATCTTTAGATTTGAAAGTTTACACTTAATTTTGATAGAACAGAATGTTACTGAGGTCACAGGGCATCTGAGTCTCTCTGCTCCTGAGCTGTCAATGGCACACTTTTCTGGTATTCGATGGCTTGCAAATGCAGTCCCCAAAGGGACTTTATGTTAACACACTTGTAAATTAACAAATTCTAGAATTCCATGACTGAAGATAATTCCGTAAATATTTATTGAGTGCACACTATTTTCCAGGCACTGATCTGGGAGATGCAGATACAGCAGTGAGCCAAAGTCCTAGCTTTCAAAGGCTCACATTCTAGATAGAAGAGGCTGCCAAGACGTACAGACAGACAGACATAAAACAGGGAGGGGGAATACAGAGTGATGAAGGTATGAATGCTCTTTTGTATTAAAGATAAGGGAAGGCCTGCTCAGTAAGATGATGCCTTAGGGACCATCTGAAGTGTGGGAATATGCCAAGCAGCAAGAACTAAGGTCATGTACTATGGGTTGTTTAAAGAGTTGAGAGGAAGAGCGAGGAGGTTGACTTGACTGGAGCAACGTCAGAGAGGGGGCGGGTGCTGGAGGGGATATCAGAGCTACAGCAGGACCCAGGTCATAG
Organism: Kogia breviceps; assembly: GCF_026419965.1. NCBI lineage: Eukaryota > Metazoa > Chordata > Mammalia > Artiodactyla > Physeteridae > Kogia > Kogia breviceps. The sequence continues at coordinate 73,320,520 of NC_081322.1, forward strand.
AGAGCCTTGTGGGTTTTGTTAAGGACTTTGGATTTTGCACTAAGTGAGACGAGGAGCCACTGGAGAGTCATGAGCAGAGAAAAGGCATGATTTATGTTTCCAAATGATCACCTTGGCTAGTATGGTAAGTAAAGACTATGGGAGACAAGAGTGGAAGCATGAGGCTGCTGCACTATTTCAGGGACATTTGGGTGGCTTTGTCTAGGGTGGTTGTGGTGGTGATGTGAAGGACATGAAAGATGGCTGGATTGTGGATCTTTATTAAAGTCACCAGAACTTGAAGGCAGGGCTCTCGTCTGCTTTATTCTCATCTGTATCTGCAGCTTCCAGAACGGTAACAGATACATGGCAGGTAAATGTTAGTAAATATTTTTTAAATATTGAGTGAAGGTAATGACTGGAGGATTACATGCGGGGAGTGAGAGAGGAACGGAGTCGAGGATGGCTCCAGGATTTGGGGCCTGAACAACAGAAAAATGGGGATGACACTTGCTGAGATGGTCAAACATTTTGGAAGAACAAATTGTGATGGGAATTGAGAGTTTGGTTTAGGCCGTGGCATGTAGGTGGGTGGATATAAAAGAGTGGAGTTCAGAGCACATGTCAGGCATGAACATTTGAGAGTTAACAAAATACAGACAATATATAAAACCATAAGACTGGATGATGTTACCTAGGGGGTACCATGCTATTATTATTTCTGAAACACGGTCAGCAGAGATACCTAAGCATATTAATTGGGATGGCTCTATAAAATAAACTTATCATGCAAAAAAGGCAATAAACCTTAGCATATTTGGGAAATTAAAATCTAATGAGAAAGCATCTTCAATTTAATTCATTTCATTGAACTTTACTTTGCACAAGACACCATTAGGGGTTGTGTGAAATATATAATTGAATAAGAAATAGTTCCCACCATTGAAAAAGAATAAAAAAACAAAACAAGCATATAATTATTTACAGCAACCTGCAACACACACACACACACACACACACACACAGACACAAACTGACAACAATTAATTATTCTCTTAAACATATCAAGCGTTTTCATATCTAGTATTTTTGCACAGTCATCACAACTTCCTAGTCACCCTTTCTCCAACCCTCTGTCTTTGGAATGCTACTCATCCTTCCAAACTCAGCTTCCTGGAGACCTTTGGATCTCTACATTAAGACTTAACCTTTTCTCCCCCCTTTTTGCAACTGTTTATCATTTTCCTGCTAATAAGTACATGTCTGTTCACCCCATCAGACTGTGAATACCTTGAAGACAGTCATGATGTTTTATTCTTCTGTGATTCCCCTCAGTGTCTAGCCCAGTGCCTTTCTCATAATTAGAATGCAATATATTTTGGTGAGCTAAATTATTTCATTGATCATCAGCCTGAGAAAGCTTATTCAAGACAAGAAGCCTAAATAATCGCTGGAGTCCTGATAACATTGGCTAGAATTTATTAGACTTAGTCTATAAGCAACTATGTTAAGAGCTACATATACAGTATGTCTAATCCTTACTTTAATCCTTATAAGACCCCTTGGAGATGTATTTTATGAAGCTTCCTCTAAAGATGAGAAAAATGAGGGTAGTAAAAGTTACCTAACATGATCAAGATCCCACATATGCAAGGGGCAGATCTGAATATGGCCTAGGTCTAAGTCAATCTGGACTTGAATCTAGTTTTATCTGACTCAAAGTCTGTGCTTTACCCACGATTCAGGTTGCCTGTCATTGTGAGACAGCAGGAGCTCATCATCTATTGAGCACCTATACTGTGTCAGGCATTGAGCAATGGCTCAATCTCTTTCATTTCATTAGATGTTCACAAAACTTCTAGAGGATAAACTCAAAGAAGCTTAAAGAGTGTAAGTAAAGTGTTGAAGATTGCATAGCTAGAAGTGGCAGAGCTGAGGTTTCTACCCTAGGCTAACTGGGACACTTTAATAAACCTTTAGACACTAAGGCTGAGGCCTTTCCCACCTCCCTTCCCATAATAGCTCAAGGCTTCCCTCCTCTGGATGTGAAACAGGAGGAATGGGGGCAGGGCACAACCTTTAAAAGAATGACAGAGCAATAGAACCTGACAAAAATTTGTTGGCTCCCCTGGCAACCAGCCTTCAACCTTAGGCATTTTTAAAAGCCATCTCATTAATGTAACCATAGACACTTTTACTGCTCTTATCACTTAAGAAATTCCAAAAGTTTGGGGATCTCTGTGCCAGAAACTGGGGAGAAGACCAAATGTACATTTCTTATTATAAATCTCAATATCACAGGAAGTCTGTCTCCTGGGGACTTCCAGGCACTCAGTGGAGGAGCTTCTGGTGAATTCAACCTAGAGGACGTTTTCCCTCTTGAGTTACACAACTCTACTTCCTCCCTACCCCAAGTCATAAAGAAACTGAAACTTTCTCCCCTCTGTTCTTTCCTCCAAATTTCCACCTCTCTAAGCTGCTCTCCTGCTCATAGAGAGTTTTTCCTTTTTGCTGGTTTTTCAAATATTACTTTTGCAAGATTTTTCCAGTCAAGTTTCCAGATTCTGCCCTACCCATTGTATGTTTTTCTTTACAGGGGACGCGGTCGGGGGGGGGGGGGGGCGGTGAGTCAGAGTGAGGAATCGTTGCCCTTAATCGACACAGGGAATGCTGTAATTTCCAATAGTGACCCTAAGAGTAGAAGGTGGGGACTGATTTTGACGCCTCAGATCAGGAAAAGTTGCACAGAGGAGTAAAAATTTGATCAGGACAACAAAAAAGGAGTGTGATTTCAAACTGGGTGACAGACAGAACATGCCTAGAGGGTAGAGTGAGCCTGAAGGGGTGAGATTATACAGGAAAAAGAATAGGGATGAGTCACTATTTGCTGGTTGTGAAGGCTGATGGGAGAAGGAACAGCATATGAGTAAAGGCTAAGAGAGAAGTGAGCTGATTGATACTGAAGAGGAAAGAGCACGGAGAGCCTAAATGCTCCTGTTTGAGAAGATAATCTTTGCACCCTCTCTGCTTTCCAAACAAGGAATTAAACATGTGTTTCACTCAATAACAATCCTCAGGATCACAAGTGGGTGTTTAAAGAACATGCATACTTGATGTAGCTTATAGGCATTTACTGGGCCAAATTATGAAGTCACACATTGACAGAGAATCACACTCAGGCTAATGAATCTCCACGTTTAAAAAATCATTCTTAAGCTGAAAAATAATTGAGATATTTAAATATGAAGACACAGTCAAATCAGAAGTTTAGAACAAGTTCATTCCAAGAGACCACAGCTCAAACCTTGAGTAAATGAGCTGCCCAGTGACCTTTCAGCCGGCTACATTTTCAGAAATCATATTGCTTATCATTTATATGAAAGATGCCCTTCTTTAAACCTCTTCTTTATCATTCACTTTGTTTCTGCTTCAGAAACAGTTTGCACTTCTTTTTAAATTTTTAATGATTTTCCGTAGTAGGATTTCTTCTTTGAATTTGATAGGATTCACTTGAATCAACATTGCAGAAAACCCATAAAGTGAGGGTGTTTCTGTATCTTGCAGCCATTCAGACACTTGCCTGCATGTTGAAGGCTTAGCAGCATTTTTCACAAGTTTTCCCTCACACAAAGAATATTATCTTTTCTTTCCTCTTAATCTGCTCTGTAGTTCTCTATATCTTAGTTCATTTTTTTTTTCCTGTGGTGATTCAGAAATAATATTCGACACTCTCTGTTCCATGGCTTCCTATCATCCCTTCCTTTCTATTGCAGGATTTCTATCACTTTCTGATAGTTCTGTGGGTGATGTACCTCCCTCTGAAGAACTACAAGCCCTCTCAGAGTATTTGATTTAATTACCTCCTATGTAATTTTATATTGAATTGTCTCTTTGATTCACTAGACTGTGAGTCTCCTGAGAGCAGGAACCGATCTTTTATTTTTATATCCTCTAGAACAATGGCTGTCACATAAGAGGTGTTCAATAAACACTAATTCTAAGAAAAAAAAATGTCATGAAGAGATTAGTGGTAAGACGGGAATAAAACGCAGACCTACTAGAGCATGGACTTGAGGATATGGGGAGGGGGAAGGGTAAGATGTGACGATGTGAGAGAGTGGCAGGGACATATACACACCACCAAACGTAAAATAGATAGCTAGTGGGAAGCAGCCGCATAGCACGGGGAGATAAGCTCTGTGCTTTGTGACCACCTAGAGGGGTGGGATAGGGAGGGTGGGAGGGAGGGTGACGCAAGAGGGAAGAGATATGGGAACATATGTATATGTATAACTGATTCACTTTGTTGTAAAGGAGAAACTAACACACTATTGTAAAACAGTTATACTCAAATAAAGATGTTAAAAAAATAAATAAATAAAACCTGATCTGCCTATGTGAACAAGAAAATAAATAAATAAAAATAAACACTGATTAATATTTATGAATCTGGAGTGAAAGGACTTCGGTGGAGTTGTCTCCCTGACATTTACTCCCCTTGTGATATGGACGAAGCATTTTGCCTTTTTCAACTTGTTGGCTCACAGTCTCTTGAAGTTATTTTAATTGAGATGAAGCCACGTAAAGTGCTTTACATAACTGTAAAGTATGTATGCATGCATGTTACCGTGTTAACTCTACATTTGGTATTGAAAAAGTACAGGGAATAGTGCAAACCAGTGGTTCTCAACCCAGGGTGAATTTGCCTTCACGGGGACACTTGGCAACTTGGAGGGATATTTGGTTCTCACATCTGGGCGAGGGAGGGGTATTGCCTACTGGCATCTAGTGATTCGGGACCAAGGTTGCTGCTAAATATCCTAGAATGCACTGAAAAGCCCCACAATAAAGAATTATCAGGTACAAATTGTCAATAGGGCCAAATTTGAGAAACCCTGGTTCAAACTTGAAAACATATCATAGGTAAAACACTTTTCTTAATACATCTGTCGCTAGACAATTGTCTGAGTTTTAGCTTGTGTATACATAAATAGGGCTCATCATATTAATGTATTTATAACTGTTGGTATAACCCCCTATCTTTTATAATATAAATGTGTTTGCTTACTCTCTGTTTAGTCTTCTAGAAACAGTAATCTACACATGGGAAAAACTTCTGATTTCTTCTTTTTTTAGGCACACAATGGACTTATACTTTCCTAACCCCCTTATACGTAGACAGGCCTTCCTGACTAGTTTTAAACAAAGCCTTGTGAATAGAAGTTATATGTGTCCCTTCAGAGCCAAAGCATTTAATAGCTGATGCAAGACTCCCCTGTTCTCTTCTGCTCTGATTTGAAGAAGATGGAAGCAGCCTGGATTCCAGAGCCTCACATGGTAGACAGCTGCCTAGAAACTCACCCAGTTCCACATCAGATTTTATATGAACAAAAGTAAACCTTTTCCATGTGAAGCCACCACCATTTGAGTCTTGTTTGTTAAAGAACTTTAACTTAGAGTCACCTGACCACTACACTAATGAAAACAATGTTGGTGGCATCGAGCACTTTATACTCAACCTGAACAACTACTGGAATAGAACTTGACCTCAATAAATATTTTAATGCATAATTGTTGGAAGAAAGGAAAAGAAAATCATTGACCCAGTATCGTGCTTTACAGAGTGCCTTTGTCCAATTATGACCATGCTGGTTCTGGACTCATGGTTTTGTTTTCAAAGGTCAGAGTCTAGAAATTTTGACTAAGGTATTTTGTGGTATGTAATCCTTCAACCACTAACACATGTTTGAATAATGTGGAGCAAATCTTGAAAGCCCCTTGATATCCTCACCGACTCAAAATGCCATAAATGCTGACACTGGACAACACACTGCTGAGACTTCATGGTCTTTTGCTACAAGGAGACCCTTAGGTTAATTAGTTATGAGTGCCAGGACATTTTTCTGTCACTGTTCAGCAGGACTGAATTTGCAAAGCTTGCTCTCTTGCGGCCAAGCAGTTCCAATTGTTAGGGATGACAGAGCATTGTTTACTTGCCCCTTTAAGCTGCTAACTGATGAGGGCAGGAGTCTGCAGTACTGCATAGTGAGGAGTAGGGACTGTGGAACCAGATGTCTGGGACCTACCACCTCTTAACCTGTGTCATTTAGGGCCCATACTATCATCTGTAAAATGTGGACAGTAAAAGTACCAATATTACAGAGCTAAACAGGTGTTACAGGTTTTAAAATAATATTTTCCAGAGAGCAAATGTTCAAGTAAAGTGAACTTACGTTATCTACAGTGACTTTGAACTAGTATTTGCAGTTTCCTCAAAGTGCTACGTACATTAACTAGACAAGCAATTGCTATCTAGTGCAATTGCAAAGGGGCACCATGCTTTACCAACTGACTATTTCAAAATGTATTCTAAACAGATAAAATAGTTTGCAAACATGACATAATTTGTGTTGAAATGTGCTTTGTTATAAAATTCTCTATCAAACTATGAAGACATCCCCATGAAGACATGAGAATGCAAGATTTGTATATTCACATCTTCTCAAATGAATTGTTCAGAGAAAAGAGGCATTTGTTAAATATTTTTTCTCCTATCTTTTCCATTTCCTTTTAAAATTTCCAGGCAATTGAATAAACATTGGAATGACTAATTTGGACATGAAAATCATATTGCAGATAAAAACAGCAGATAAATTGGTTCAAAAATGGCCTTTGGTGGATTCCAAGAGGATATTCAATTCAATATAAGAATCAGTCATAAAGCTGATGACTGTGCATTTCCTGGCAGATCATGTCAACTAACTTTCTGAAGAAATAGTTAAAAGTGCATCCTGCCCCCAAACAACTGTAGGGCTCCCAAAGAGTCTGGAATATAAAATACCATATCCTACAAACTGAGAAGAGATTATAATTGCATTTGGCTCTATGATCTCATGAATATTAGATTATCCTGCACAATGTAGAAACAGAAGGCAATAAAGAGAATTGTCCAAACTGACTAGAGTTTCATTTATATTTTGCCAAGCTGCTCTACATTAGCCATTGAAAATTATATGAAATGAACATGGAATTAAAATTATAATTGTTGCATCATAATACATAACCTATGGAAAAATATTGCAAAATTTTATTGCCTGATACACCTAAAATATTTAACACATTTATAATTACTTAAAATTATATTAATAATAAGGGTACTTTGTGCTTTTGTTCTTAATTATATTATGTTACTATAGACATTTAAGAAAAATGAGAGGTTGCTAATTTAAACAGAAGTGCACACAAAAAACACACTTACACATGCACAGCAAAGAACTTGGCAAGCAGGGAACACAGTACTAGGTATTCAATAGCTTCTTAAAGTAAGATTTATTTTTAGCATATTTTGTACATTTATAAAATGTACTGCATATTTATGAATGTTATCTATATATCACTTTGTGCAGAAAGCAGGACATATATTTTTAATTCCATTTAAAGCTGAGAAAATGGAGACTGAGAGGTTGTGATCTTTTGAGATCACGTAAGAAATGGTGGAGCCAGAAATTCCTCTAAATCCTATGCTCTTTATTTATTAAAAGATCACAAATTTTGTCAATGGATAAAGCTAGAATGTGAACCCAGGTCTTGGAATAGGGTCTAGTGGTCATTCAATATTCACTCATCAAATTTTTTTAATTGAACTATAGTTGATTTACAATGTTCTGTTTCTCGTGTACAGCAAATATATTCAATTATATAAATATATTCCTTTTCATATTCTTTTCCATTATGGTTTGTCACAGGATATTGAATACAGTTCCCTGTGCTATACAGTGGGACTTTGTTGTTTATCTATTTTATATATAGTACTTTGATTCTGTTAATTCCAAACTTTTAATTTATTCCTCCTCTACCCCCTTTCCCCTTTGGAAACCATAACTTTGTTCTCTCTGTGAGTCTGTTTCTGCTTTGTAAATAAGTTCATTTGTACCATATTTTAGAGTCCACATATAACTGATATCATATGGTGCTTGTCTTTCTCTTTCTGACTTACTTCACTTAGTATGATAGTCTCAGGGTCCATCCATGTTGCTGCAAATGGCATTATTTCATTCTTTTTAATGGCTGAGTAGTATTCCATTGTGTATATATAAAAATATATATATATAATATATATATACCACATCTTGTTTATCCATTCATCTGTCAATGGACATTTAGGTTGCTTCCATATCTTGGCTATTGTAAATTGTGCTGCTATGAACATTGGGGTGCATGTATCTTTTCAAATTAGAGTTTCATCCAGATATATGCCCAGGAGAGGGATTGCTGAATCATATGGCAACTCTATGTTTAGTTTTTTAAGGAACTGTTTTCCATAGTGGCTGGACCAATTTACATTCCCACCGACAGTGCAGGAGGGTTCCCTTTCCTCCACACCCTCTCCAGTGTTTATTATTTGTAGACTTTTTGATGGTGGCCATTCTGACTGGTGTGAAGTGATACCTCATTGTAGTTTTGATCTGCATTTCTCTCATAATTATCGATATTGAACATCTTTTCACGTGCCTATTGGCTATCTGTATGTCTTCTTTGGAGAAATGTCCATTTAGGTATTCTGCCCATTTCTTGATTGGATTGTTTTTGTTGTTGTTATTATTGACTTGTATGAGCTGTTTGTATATGTTGGAAATTAAGCCCTTGTGGGTCACATCATTTGTAAATATTTTCTCCTATTCCGTAGGTCGTCTTTTCGTTTTGCTTGTGGTTTCCTTTGCTGTGCAAAGCTTTGTAAGTTGGATTAGGCCCTATTTGTTTATTTTTGCCTTTATTTCTATTGCCTTGGAAGATGGACCCAAAGAAAACATTTCTATGATTTATGTCAGAGAATGTTTGCTTACGTTTTCTTCTAGGAGTTTTATCTTATGTCTTATATTTACTTCTTTAAGCCTGTTTTGAGTTTATTTTTGTGTATGATGTGAGGGAGTGTTCTAAGTTCATTGATTTACATGTGGCTGTTCAGCTTTCCCAACAACACTTGCAGAAGAGACTGTCTTTTCTCTATTGTATATTCCTGCCTCCTTTATTGAAGATTAATTGACCATAGGTGTGTGGGTTTATTTCTGGGCACTCTATTCTGTTCCATTGACCCATATCACTCATCAATTTTTTAATGAGTACCTGCTATATAGATACTGAGTGTTGATGCCCTTATAGTGAAGAAGACCAAGACCCTGCTTAGCCTTCATCATGCAGAGTGAGACACAGAGTTCTTAATGTACATATAATGCAGACTAGCATAGTACAGGGTGCTATAGCAAGGAAAAAAAGGGCATCCATCCTAAGAAGTAGAAAGAACAGATGATAAGCTGAGAACTGAAAACTTTTAGGTGCTAGAAAAGGAATAGAGAGGAAAGGGGAAATTCAGAGCAAATACCCCAAGATAAAAGAAAGCATGGCATTATAGGAAACAGAATGAATTTCAGTAAGGCGTGATAGTGATAGTATGAGTGGGTGTGGGGTTGTTGACAAACAAGAAGTGCCATCTTACAAAGTTTATACTTCAAATTGAGTTTTATGTGGAGCCATTGATGATTTTTAAACAGGGTTAGGTTTTTTTTGTTTGTTTTTTTTTTTTTTGCGGTACGCGGGCCTCTCACTGTTGTGGCCTCTCCCGTTGCGGAGCACAGGCTCCGGACGCGCAGGCTCAGCGGCCATGGCTCACGGGCCCAGCTGCTCCGCGGCATGTGGGATCTTCCCCGACCGGGGTACGAACCCGCGTCCTCTGCATCAGCAGGCAGACTCTCAACCACTGCGCCACCAGGGAAGCCCTAAACAGGGTTGAGATATGACTGACTTGGTTTGAATTTTAGAAGTATCATTCTGTTCTGATTAAACATGGCAAATTAAACACATGTGTTTCTCTCTATTTGCTCTTAAAATTCCAGTAACATGACAGCAGATGAATTTTAAAAGTTTAAAAACCCCAAAGATCAAATAGATGGAGAAAAGAGACAACAGGAAATGAGAAATGACTACAAATATTTTGGAGGTGGAAAGCATACAAAGAGTGGTAACTGACATAACACAGATGAGAATGCAGAAATCTAGGCACTTGCAAGGGAAGAGCTTATAAGAAACAACATAATTCATAGTGCAAACCTGGAAAAACTCAGGAACTGGAGATCAAGATTCTCTTGAGGACAATGGTAGAACTCTAAGGTAGACTCTGAACAGTTTAAAGTTAGTTTAATGTCACTTAAGTTCAATTCTTTAGTACAGGATGTTATTTGTCTAATAGCATCGTTATTGGGATGATCTCTGCAATCCTGTACAGCAGGTTATTACCCATCCCCATGCCTATAGAATGCATAAGGCTTATAATCAGGAGAAATTATACTGGAAAGGATATCATGCATGATGTAATAACTGAGGGGTGTCATCCTGAAAAGAGGGAGAGTGGGTGCATATCTCCAGGCTGAACATGGAGATTTCCATTCTCTCTAACTAGCAACCAGGCTTATATTTCCCAGAGAGGAGACTGGAAAATTAACCTCTGGAAAGCTTGAGCAGACAAGGAGACAGGCTCTACAGATACTGACATGGAAAGAGGCAATAAAGTAGCTGGGCCCCCCATCAAATAATCCTACAGTGAACCCCACCAGTCAATAATCCCGAACCACGTTCACAGAATTCCATTTAATGACAGTGTCTCACTCTTCAATCAATGAAGTATTATTAGACATTTAAATATTGCCTCCAATATGTAAGACAGACATAATAAAGAGGAAAAAGAACTCCAAGAGAAACTTAGAAAGCAGAACAAAAAATTTTAAAAGAGAGAGAGAGAAAGAGAAAGAAAAAAAGCCAGTCAAAAAGAGGAGATATATGTATACGTATTGCTGATTCACTTTGCTGTACAGTAGAAACTAACACAATACTGTAAAGCAACTATACTCCAATAAAAAAATTTTTTTAAAGCCAATCAATTTTTCAGGTAGTTATGAGAAATTTTTCTGTTTGTTTAAAAAGAAAATAGTACTTTTATAAAATGGAACAAAAAGCAAAGAAGAGTTCTTGGAAATAAAATATATGATTGCAAAAAAAAGAGAAATCAAGAGAAAATCATTCAGAAAGAAGAACGTTCCCCAAAAATGAAATATAGTGTAAGTGTGATAAATTAGATTGTATTTTCAGCAAGTATTTTTTCCTTTTTCCCCATAGTGTAGAGCATATTTTCCCACTCCATTGATGTTGGGCTAGGACTACAAGACCAACAGAGTGTGTATAGAAGTGAGTGTGTTGTTTCCAAACCACAGTCTTAAGAGGCACATGAGTTTCTATTTGCTTTATTGAACATCTGCCATTTGAGAAGTCACTGGTCTAAGGAAGATAAGAAGTACATGGAGCAGATGACCCTGATCTGCCAAGTCCAGCTGACTTTGGTCAAACCTTATGGAGCCCCAGCCAACTACAGACTAATGAGTAAGAAAATGAATGCTTGTTTTTGCATAACACTGAGCTCTAGAGAAGTTTGTTATGCAGCATTATTTTAGTAATAACTAATGTAAAATAAAAATATAAAAATCAAAAGAAACAAAAAACATTCCATCCCAGATTTTAAATGACCAGATAATAGAAGTTTCACAATGAGAGTAAAAAGAACATGCAGAGGGAGAATTTAGAAAAGAAATAATACAAGAAAATTTCCTAGAACTGAGTGACAAAAATTTGCATATTGAAAGGGTCCAATGATTACAAAAAGATCTACACCAAGGCAAATCTTATGAAATTTCAGAATATCAAGAATAAAGAGGAGAATAAAAACCTTCCATACAAAATAACTAGGTTACATATGAAAAAATGTTGATCAGAATGGCGTTGGACTTGATAAAGCAATGCTGAAATTAAGAATTCAATAAACAAATGCCTTTGAAATTAAAATTGAGAGAGTAAAAATTCTAATACAGAATCATATAACTATTCAAACATTAAATCAAATGTAAGGGTAGAGTAACAGCATTTTTAGGCATGTAAGGACTTAAATATTTATTTTCAAAGCACCTTTCCTCAGAAAGTTATTAAAGAATGTGCTGCAGTTAAGATGAGGTAGACTTGGGATCCAAGATGTCAGAGCTCCAACATATAGGAGAAATGAAGAAAAAATCCAGAATAACAGCAAAGGAAAGTTCCAGAACAGCTGTGCAGCCAGTCTAAAAACTCTCAGTCCAAATTAGAGAAAAGCTCCAGGATGAATATCTTCATGGAAAATCATGGAGCTAATAGTTTACCTGATACTATCATATGAGAGATTTTACTGGTCTTTTTGAGAGTTTGGAGGAGATATCAAAATAAGGACATAGAATATAAAGGGAAAAAACAAAATGAGACATTATAAGTCACAGGAAGAAACTAAGATCCTTTTGAAAGGACTGAGGTTTCCTTGAGTATATTAGCACACAATATTTTTTACTTCATATTTGAATTATGCATAACACATGACTTAGTTTGAATTTCTTCAAAGCTAACTTAAAGATAATGTTTCAAGTGTGAGTAGTTTATTTGGAAAGTAAAGGAGACACTGGCAAGGGAAAGGGGAGGTGAGAGGAAAGGAAAGAAGCTCACAAAACAAGGGAAACCAAAAAGTAACTGCAAACTGTCTTCTGCACCCCGTAAGGCTTCATACCATCAAAATAAATTTAAAACCTACTTTTTTCACTCAACATTATACTTTTGAAGATTTCTCCATGTATTCATTTCTTTTATCTCTTGTGAGTTATCCTGCTATATAAATATATGAATCATAGCTTACTTATTTATTCCTTTTGTTGTTTCTATTTTTTCCATATTACAGTCAATGATGCATTGTACATGACTTCTTGTGAACATTTATAAAAGGTCGAGTTTTGTTTTGTTTCCTGTTTTTGTTTTTAGCATAGGTATCGGATTATTAGGTGTGATGGTTAATTTTATGAGTCAACTTGCCTAGGCTACAGTACACAGATATTCGTCAAACATATCTGGATGCTGCTTTGAAGGTATTTTTTAGATGAGATAAGCATTTAAATCAGTAGACTTTGAGTAAAGCAGATTACCCTCCATAATGTAGTTTGGTTGGCCTCATTTAAACAGTTAAAAGCCTTAAGAAAAAGACTGACCTCTCCTGAGGAAGAGGGAATTCCATCAGCAGACTGCCTTTAGACTTAAGCTGCAATGTCAACTCTTCCCTAGGTCTCCATCCTGCCAGCCTTCCTTACACATTTTGGACTTGCCAACCTCTATAAACGCGAAGTAAGGCAATTTCTTAAAATGAAAGAATCCCTCTCTCTCTTTATATTTATAGTGCATATGAGCCATAATTGCTCCACATCTTTGCCAACAATTGGTATTGTAAAATTGTAATTTTAGTCAATCTAGAAAGTGTGAAAAGATTTTACATTGATTTATGGTTTAAATTATCATTTCCCTGGTGACTAATGAGGCTGGTCATATTTGCGTATGTTTGTTGGCTATTTGAATCCTCTTTTGTGAAATATCTTTTCAAGTCTTTTTCTCTCTTTCTTCTGTTTTGTCATATGTGTTTTCATAATAAGTTTTATAAACTATATGTTTCAAAATTGAGCTTTTTAAAATTTTATAGCACATATATTTCCCTATTCTGTTAACTTACCTTGCACTCTCCTATTGGCTTTTATTTCTTTTAATAAATTTAGTTATTTATTTTTATTTTTGGCTGCGTTGGGTCTTTGTTGCTGCACGCGGGCTTTTCTCTAGTTGCAGCAAGCAGGAGCTGCTCTTTGTTGTGGTGCGTGGGCTTCTCATTGAGTGGCTTCTCTTGTTGCAGAGCACGAGCTCTAGGCGTGAAGCCTTCAGTAGTTGTGGCACTCGGGGTCAGTAGTTGTGGCTCGCGGGCTCTAGAGCACAGGCTCAGCAGTTGTGGCCCACGGGCTTAGTTGCTCTGCGGCATGGGAGATCTTCCCAGACCAGGGCTCGAACCCTTGTCCCCTGCATTGGCAGGCAGATTCTTAACCACTGTGCCACCAGGGAAGCCCTCCTGTTGGCTTTTTTAAGGAAAATTTTTTAAGTTTTATGTAGTTTTAGCATATTTTCCTTTGTCATGACAGTTTTTGTGACTGCTTTAAAAATCCTAACTTATTCTAAAATCATAAAGATATTTTCCTATGTCATGTTCTATAACAGTGCTGTCTGAAATAGAACTTCCATATGATCCAGCAATCCCACTTCTGGGTATATTTCCAAAGGAAATGAAAACAGGATATCACAGAGATACCTGCATTCCCGTATTTAGTGCAGTGTTATTCACAATAGCCACAATGTGAAAACAACCTAAGTGTCCATCAGTGGATGAATGGATAAAGAAGATGTGGCATATATATACAACAGAATATTATCCAGCCATGAGAAAGAAGGAAATCCTATCATTTGTGACAACATGGATGGACATTGAGGGCATTATGCTAAGTTAAATGAGTCAGAGACAGAGAAAGACTGCATGGTGTTGCCTGTATGTGGAATCTAAAAAGGCCAGACTCACAAAAACAGAATATAATGATGCTTGCCAGGGGCTGAGGGTGGAGGAAATGGGGAGATGTTGAGATGGACAAGTTCTGGGGATCTAATGTACAGCATGTTGACTATAATTAACAATACTGTATTATATATTTGAAAGTTGCTGAGAGAGTATGTTCAGATGTTCTCACTACAAAAAAGAAATGGGAATTAAGGGATGTGATGGAGGTGTTAGTTAAGGCAATGGTGGTAATCATTATGCAGTGTATATAAGGGTATCAAATCAGCTCAGTATACACCTTAAACTTACACAATGTTATATGTCAATTTTATCTCAATAAAGCTGGGAGAAAATAAAGAAATTTCTGCAATGATAGAAAAGTTCTTTATGTGTGTTAACCAATACAGTAGCCACTAGACCACATGTGGCTATTAAGCACTTAAAATGTAGCTGGTGAGACTAAGGAAATACTTTAATTTTTTATTTAATTTTAATTAATTTAAATTGAAATTTACATGTGGCCAGTGGCTGCCATACTGGATAGAAATCATTCAGTTATGTTCTCAGACTATAATAGGATTAAACTAGAAATCAGTAACAGAAAAGTAGTTGGGAAATCCCAAAATATTTAGAAATTAATATACTTCTAAATAATACATGGGTCAAAGAAGAAATATCAAGATACATTTTAAAATATTTTGAACTAAATAAAAGAAAACACAATTTATCAAACTGTAGGATACAGTGAAAGCGGTGCTTAGAGGTAAATGTACAGGATTAAATTCATGTTTGAAGAGAACTGTAGGCTGCAGTGAAAGCAGTGCTTAGAGATAAATGTACAGGATTAAATTCATATGTTTGACTAGAAGGAAGATCTAAAACCTAATCTACCTTAGCAAACTAGATACAGTAAATTAAGCCTAAAGCTAGAAGAAAAATAATAAAAACTAGAGCAGAAATCAATGAAATTAAAAATAGGAAGTCAATAGAGAACAATGAATAAAACCAAAAGCTAGTTCCTTGGGGAAAAAAATCAGTAAAATCCATACATCTATCCTCACTAACCAAGGAAAAAATAAACAAATGACTGATACAATAAATGAAAGAGGAATCATTGCTATAGAACCCATGAAAAGAAAAATAAAGGAATACTATGAACAATTCTATTGCCACAGATTTGATCATTTAGGTGAAATGTTCCTTAAAAGACCCAAACTAGCAAAAGTCACGTAAGGTGAATTAGATAACCTGACTATCCACGTTATCTATTAGGGAAATGAATAAATAATTAATAAACTTCCAAAAGGTAAAGCACTAGATCCATAGTTTCACGGGTAAATTCTACTAAATATTTAAGGAAGAAATAATACCAAGTCTCCACAATCTCTTACACGAAATAGAAGCAGAGGGATAGTTTCTACCCCATTCTATAAGTCCAGAATTATCCTAATATCAATTCCTGATAAACTGATATAAATATTTGAACAGATAAATAAATGCGAGAAAAGACAAACCTACCATGCAGAAGGATTCCAGATAATTTCCGTAGTGATTCTGCCCTCAGGGAGGTGGAGCACACCTCCCCACTCCTTAAGTGTCGCTTATTCACAGCAATTTCACTCCAAAGAGAACAATATGGAAAGAAAGGTGAGGGGTTGGGAGCAAGCCTTTGCAGGGAAGAAATCTGAAAAACATTACCTCAGCCAAACGATCAAGATTCACATCTACAGTGATAAGTCATGATAGAATGTACCCTTGACTTATGAGGGTGGCACTGGACCTTTGTGGTCTTCCTATCCCCAAAACACATAGCTCAAAATTTAGTCATGAAGAACACATCAAACAGCCAATTAAGGCACATTCTACAAAATACAGCTGACACTTAACATCAGTGGGGGTGGGCCGCCCACCCTCCTCACAGTGGAAAGTCCAAGTATAACTTATGGTCAGCCTTCTGCATCCACCATTCCAATTAACTGCAAATCATGTAGTGCTGCAGTATTTACCACTGAAAAAAAATCTGCATATAAGTGGACCTGCACAGTTCAAACCCCTGTTGTTCGAAGGTCAACTGTACCTAGCCAGTACTCCTCAAAACAGTTAAGGCCATCAGAAACACGGAAAGTCTAAGAAGCTGTCACAGCCAAAAGGAGCCTAAGGAGACATGTTCACTAAATGTAATGCGGTATCCTGAATGAGATCCTGGAACAGAAAAAGGGCATTAAGTCAAAACGAAGGGTATCTGAATAAAATATAGACTTTAGTTAATTGTATCAATATCAGTTCATTAATTGTGACAAAAGTACTATAATAATGTAAGATATTAGCAACAGGGGAAAGCGGGTGAGGTACATAGGAACTCTCTGTACTATCTTTGAACTTTTCTATAAATCTAATACTATCCTGAAATGAAAAGTTTATTTTAAAAAACTGCTCATTAAATGACATTTTCCGATTTTTCTCATAAAATTTATAACTATCTGAAATTATTTTATCTACTTAATTGCTCTTTAATTACCTATCTTGTTTCCAGTATAGTATAAGGCCCTTGAGAGGAAGAGTCTTCTCTATTCTGCTCATATCACTGTACTTGGAGTATCTAGAACATTTCCTGGCACCATCAGAAGCTTTTTAATAAATAAATGAATGTGTAAATCTACCAGGGAAATTGAGAGTGAAAGAGCAGGTAATCCCTTGATCGGGCACTTGAATGAAGAGGAGGAGTTTAGTTGGGAGAGCCTGGGGTGGGGTAAAGGGTTGGAATATATTCCAGATGGAGAGTATAGTATGCACAGCATGTGAATAAATGTGAGAGGGTATCACAGGGTGACTTTCTAAATGGGCCATCCCTATAGGCAGTAAATGGAAATGTTTGTTTAAAACAGTTTTATTTATTCAGTCACAAGTCTCAGATTACTTGTATTATTTTCCCTTCATTTTATGTATGAAAAAAACTTGTTTCCCCACGAAAATAGCTCAGGATCCTGAGACTTATTCATTCTACCCACCCAGCTCTCAACTTTTTCCAGTTTAGGGCTGCACAAGCAGACGCTGTTCTGCTTACTTACATTACTCGGCATTATTAAATCAGTAGTTCTTTAAGTCAAGTGTGTATGCCATGCTCACCTAGGTTTTTTGTTTTTTTGTTTTTGTTTTTTGTTGTTGTTGTTTCTGGGCTCTCCTTTTGATAAAAGATTAAAAGAGAATGTCTGGGTAGGTTAGATAGCTAGTTCCCCAGGTGTCTTAGTCAGCTCTGGCTGATATAACAAAGTACCATCAACTGAGCGGCTTAAACAACAATTTATTTCTCACAGTTCTGAAATTGGAGAAGTCCAAGATCAAGCAGCCAGCTTCAGTGTCTGGTGAGACCCACTTCCTGGCTCATAGGCCACTGTCTTCTTGCTGTGTCCTCTTTTCCAAGGGCACTAATCTCATTCATGAGAGCTCTACCTTCATGACCTCTGAAAGGCCCACTTCTTAATCCCATCATATTGGGGGCTGGGATTTAAACATTCAAATTTGGGGGACAGAAACATTCAGTCCATAACATCAAGTGAGTCAGATACAAAGTAAATGTGGGAACTACTGAATTCTAATCTAAACCCTTACTGATCAAAGTGTGGTCCACTCACAGCATTCACATCACCTGGGAATTTATCTGAAATTCTAAATCTCAGGCTCCATGCCCCATACACTTAATCTGCACTTTTACAAGATCCTAGATGATCCATATGAACTTTTAAGTTTGAGAAGTAAGTACTGATCCAAACCACTGTGCACCTAAACCTGCAGCATTAGCATCACCTAGGAACTTGTTTGAAATGCAAATTATCTGGCTCCACCCCAGATCTACTGAATCAGAACCTCTGTGGATATGGGCCTACCGTGCAGTCTGTTGTAACAAACCCTTAACACTCAAGTTTGAGAACCACCAGATCCAAGACATTATCCTTCCTTTAGCTGGGACAATTTCTAATTTGAAATCATTTACCACATGTGATTTTTAGCACCCCAATTCTATTTTTAACGCCAGTGGAAACCTAAGAGGGTTAAAGAAAAAAAAATAAAAGCCATAAAAATTTATGGTAATACGTATGTATGGAACAATATGCTGCACTTCTGGCAGTAATTGGAAGATTTCCTCTTTCTCCAAGCTGGAGATGTACTGGATGGGCTCTAGCTGAGTGAGCATAAAAGCCAGAAGGTATTTGGCCATAAAACGTCCTTACAGACATATCCACGATTTTTCAGTAGCTATTCTATTGAAGGTTTTACTCCCACCTTGACTTCTAAATTTTAAAACGCCTCCACTTCTGAAAAACATTTTTCAATGATTGTAAGAGTGAGGATAGGGTGAGCAGCTGCTTTAGTTTATTTAAGGAAGCTACCAGAGGCTATCAGCTCCAGGTGTTTCTAAACCTTATGCAGGGCAGCCCTCAATTTTATAAACACGGCAGGAAACGTAAGGCTTCCTATCTTTCTTCTTTTAAATAAAAGTCCTCAATACTGTATTTCAGTCCATTCCTAGGATCTGTCTCAGAGCTTCTACCACCGGAACACTTAAAAAGGCTTTTGTGGTTTGCTGAGGAAGTAAAA
Organism: Kogia breviceps; assembly: GCF_026419965.1. Classification (NCBI taxonomy): domain Eukaryota; kingdom Metazoa; phylum Chordata; class Mammalia; order Artiodactyla; family Physeteridae; genus Kogia; species Kogia breviceps. The sequence goes on from NC_081322.1 coordinate 73,339,568, forward strand.
CAAGATCGTTTTGGAGACCCTGTGTCTTCTTCCTCAGACTCACTCCTTCGTTTATACAAAAGCGTTCTCAGTCCTTTGTCGAGTTCAGAGTCATCCGTCCACTCTTTTTACTTCTAAAGTGGGCCGCTGGAGATCAAAGACAATGATCTCCAGGTGTTAAACTCCCTCAGGCCCGAGCCAGGGAAGGAGGCTGATTCCCAGGCCCGCGCCTTCCAGGCTGGAGTCGGCCCCCCTGGATTACCACCTAACGCCCCTCGGCGCTCTGCCCCGGGGGCGTTCACCGTCGGCCTCGGAGGCCTGACCTTGAACCGCCTGGGCTCACCGCGGCTCTGGGAACGCTCGCCGTCGGCCCCGGGTTCTCGGCTCCCCCGCGGCCAGCAGGGGGCGGCCGAGTTCAGCGCCGCCCCGAGGAGGGGACGCCCGGAGAGAGGAAGTGCCCCGAGTTCTGGCCCGGCCCGCCAGGAGCGCAGGCGGCGGCGGGTAGAGGCCTCCTCACCCCGGCCTCCCTAGCCAGGCCACCCCCCAGCCCTTTCCCCGCCCCGCGCGGGCTGCGAGCGGCGGCGGGTTCCGGGTCCTGTGACCGGTCAGGCGCTGCGGCAGCGCGGCAGGGAGGGCGGCCAGCCTCGGGGAAGTTTCGACGGCCGGCGGGGTCTCCCAGGGCGCCGCGGGGAGGGCGCGGCCGGGCGGGGGCCCCGGCGCGGAACCCGAGCTTGCCGAGAGCGGCCGGCCGGCTGAGCGAGACCGGGGCGCTCATGGCGGGCGGCGGAGCCGGGGACCCGGGCCGGGGGGCGGCCGCCGCCACGGTGCCCGAGACCCGCGAGCACCTCTTCAAGGTGCTGGTCATCGGCGAACTTGGCGTGGGCAAGACCAGCATCATCAAGCGCTACGTCCACCAGCTCTTCTCCCAGCACTACCGGGCCACCATCGGGGTAGACTTCGCTCTCAAGGTCCTCAACTGGGACAGCAGGACGCTGGTGCGCCTGCAGCTGTGGGACATCGCGGGTAAGCGGGTGTCCCGAGCCGCGGACGCGCGGGGACCCCACGGCGGGCAGGAGGCGCCCGCCGGGTTTCCAGCCGTCGGGAACCAGGGGCCGTTCGGCTGCTTTCGGTCTTTCTTTTTTCTCTGTCCTCTGCCCGAACTCGCCTGCCCGTGTCAGTTTAGAAGGGGACTAAACTATTTCGAAAGATGGAAACGGATGTGGTCGCGTGGACTCCAGGGGAATCAGGGCAGTGGAACAGGCAGTAGTAGTCGAAGAATTTAGAAGTAGGACAAGGTAAATAAATGCATTAATGAATAACCCTGGTTAGATGCCTCAGCTCAGTGTGTGGAGAGCTGTCTTATTTTTAAGAGACGGAGGGGAGGCCCTGTGCTCTGGCGCTCTCACCTGACCAGAGGTGAAAAAGCCATGGGGGCTTTTCTCGAGTTTTAACTCTGAATCTTTTTTTTTTTTCAAGTTTATTTTTTTTTATTTTTAACATCTTTATTGGAGTATAATTGCTTTACAATGGTGTGTTAGTTTCTGCTGTATAACAAAGTGAATTAGCTATATATATACATATATACCCATATCTCCTCCCTCTTGCGTCTCCCACCCTCCCTATCCCACCCCTCTAGGTGGTCACAAAGCATGAGCTGATCTCCCTGTGCTATGTGGCTGCTTCCCACTAGCTATCTATTTTACAATTGGTAGTGTATATATGTCCACGCCGCTCTCTCACTTTGTCCCAGCTTACCCTTCCCCCTCCCCATATCCTCAAGTCCATTCTCTAGTAGGTCCGTGTCTTTATTCCCGTCTTACCCCCAGGTTTAACTCTGAATCTTGACAAGGAAGAGCGAAGGGAGGGGGCTGGCTCCTCTCATTTGCTTTAACGTTTCACAGGTGAGAACTGAGGTTCAGAGTGGTTGAACCACTTACCCAAAGTGACGCTCCTGGTTAGTGACTCAACCAAGACTAGAAACCAGATTCCTTTTCGGAAGGGTTTTCATCACCCACCTTGGGTCTGAGACACTTCCTTGTGAGCGAAACCCCATTCTTCATATACCGTGCTCTCATCCCCGGGGCAGGCCACCCAGGCCAAGATTGGGGAAAGTTTCTCGTGAAACCTTATGCTCCTCTTCCCTCCCTAAACCAGCACCTGGCCCCACTCCTGCCTCCGCAGCCGCAACATATTATTTCCTTGGCATTTGCTCTCAGTTGTCATTTGGGAGCGTAATATCCCTGGTTGAGGGGTACATATTCTCCTTGCTCTAATGTATGAGAACTTGAACTCTGGCTGGTGTGGTGGGTGGGATGTACACGTTGAAAAAGACGTTAACTTGGGGAACATTTAAATATGGAAGTGGTACCAAGAGTTACCCTGTGCAGCCGTGATCCATGTTAAGCTCCCTCTGCATTAGAGCATTTGGATGGGAGCATGTTCAGGGTTGGAGAGACCGTACTTCATCCTGCACTTGCATAACAGAAGCCTGTAGGTGTGGTCACCCAACTGGTAGCAGAGTCGGGGACACAGGGCTGTCTGCTGGGTAGTGCTCTTGTCACCAACAGCTTGTTACATATGAGGAGGTATGGAAGAATTATAACTTACATACTCATTTATTTAAGAACAGGCTTCTCTACTTCGGATATGAGAATAAATTGATGTATGTCACCTCAGAGAAAGGTCCGGGATAATCAGCCTTGGGCTCAGCTTTTTGTTGTTTTTGTTGGTTACAGAAAACCAAAAGTTCGTTTGAAAAGTCATCTTTTGAAGCCAGAGGCTTCTTTCGAAACACTTCCTGCTTTTTCGTAGTGCACTTATGATAGTATTGCTTCTCGACAAAGTCATGGATTCTAAAGGTTGCCTTACTATGTGATACAGTGTAGCCGTGAATTTCCATGAAGACGATTTTAAATCCCTGCCTAGGAGGATTGTTGACTTTGCCTTATTCATGTAAAATAATGTGGTTTTTAGCGATTAAGTTATGATTGGGTCCTATTGCAGGCAAATAAAAGATTTTTATGGCACAGTTGTGTTTTTAAGCTTCAAGGAAAAAAGCTTCTATTTGGAGACTTGGGAAAGCAAAAGCATGGGTAAGAGTTTTCTTCCTGGGTATCACCTCTTTTTTCATCCTTCTTGAAGAGATCTATTTTGCCAGAAAGGGGGCATAGTCAGTCTTTACCAGACTCTGGTATATAGCGGCCTAGATGGAATATCCTTGCACTTTTGCCTAAATCCAAAGCTTGAGCTTTTCCAGGAAGGAAAGCAGACCTTTAAGGTCTCCGAAAGGGATTCCATCCAGAAAATACACACCAGCAATTATCAAGATTAGAGGTAAACTTATGAGATAATTGGAAATTATTAGGCTCATCTTTTAAATAAGGTTTTCAGTGTTAATATATAAGGAAACTAAGAGCAAAAATATTGTGGCTTTAACTTAAGGTTTAGGGAGCTACATCATTAACTAGGTTTGGTTTGAATATTTGAGCTACTAGTGAATCCTAGCTCATACCATTTGAATTAAGTAGTAATGTGTAATGAAGGCAAATTGAAGGTCACTCCAAAAAGTTCCCCATGGCTAAACATATTTGCCTTATGTAGTAACAAAGTTGAATCATATTTAATTCTCAAAGGAGGGAAATAGTCCTTGATGGCAAAATAGTAGGTGGAGCTGGCCACTTGATATGACTAACTTAAGGTGTAGTGTTATTACTGTGTAGCTTTTTTGTTATTGCTTTAGAGATGGGAAAGGTGCTAAAGAAATTATGTCAAGTCTCTATACTTGAAAGCTTTGGCAAGTGTGACAGGCAGGAGTTACCCAAATGTTTTCCGTAAATGTGGCCAGGCAGTTTAAGCTAAATTCTTCAAATTGAGAACCATAGTGACTCTTGGGTACAGGCCTTACAAATCCTTATTACATCAAATGAACGTAGCTTTAAAACATAGATGTAATTTAATATAATTTTTGTGTTAGGCAATTGCTGTCTTTTACTTCATATCTGCTTTAAGACTGCTGCTCAGTACATACTGAAATATACTAAAATAGTGAAGTCTTTGATAGGATTTTAAAGAGAGTTTACCTAATGTATACTGAATTAGGATGCAGTATCTGATCTTCCTTTTAACATGTATTATAGATGAATTAGTATTTTGCCCACTACTTATTATAAGCCTATTAGCAACTGTAGAATTTTCCAGGTAGGTTGAATGGCTGGTCTAGGCTAAATCTCTCTTTTTTCTTAAGTTTGTCCATTTAGATCTAATATAATATAATTCAGTCTTCATGTATTCATCGTTTTTGTAGAGGAGGCAGAATTTTATCTCTGCCCTCCTAGAGCTTTCAGCTGGGCCTGAGAGTTCATGTAAGACAGATTAATGGCAGAAATTTATTTAATATAAGCTTTACGTGACACAGGAGCCTTTATAAGGAAAGCCTTTATAAGGAGCCTATATAAGACCCCAAAAAGTTCAACCTAGTATAAATGCTTTTATACTAGGTTGAACAAAGAGAGGCAATTGTAGAAAAATAACCAAACTCTATGGGAGGCTAAAGGGAGATAAGAGTTATTTTAATAAGATCTGTTTCTGTAGAATTCTCTCAGCTTGACTCCCCATCTCTGGTGATGAGAATGTTTCCTTCCTTCCGGTATAGGGAGGACATCTTTCACACGGGAGTTTAATCTCCCCATCTAAGGAAGAAGAAGGGGAGATTAGAGCACCCTTCGTGCACTTGCTGTTTTTCAAGTGCCTTTAGTTCAAATAATTCTTATGCCAAAGTGGCATTTTGGGGGGTGGGCTATTCTGCCACCCTCCACTTTTAAGGATCAAAATTTCTTTATAAAAATCTGAGTAATACACCTTCGGGCCAAAGAACAAATCAGGAACAATGTATTCTGAATTCATGTAAATCTTGTTTACCAAAGCATAAAATGCATGCTTGGATAGACGTTATAAATTATATAAGCCATAGTTAGATTCACTTTTATTTTTTGATTCACATCTGAAAATAGAATGTTGATCCTGTCTTTCTTGTTCTCTCTTGCATATTGCCAATTACTATATCTAGTGATCTCTTCTTGTCTTCTTTGATAACCCTCCAACTCTTCATGAGCAAGAGTCTGGAATATTATCTCTGATGCTTTCTTGAACTTCAGAGTATCTGTCAGTCAGGGAGTATTAATATTCAAGTTTTTTTTTCTAAATATGAAGAAGCAGTGCTTTGAGGAATTAGTCTCTGTTTTTGTAGTCTCTGTCTTAGTACTACAGTAACTGTCTTAGGGCTTATTGGCGGCCAGTTGCTTAATAACTCATTTAAAGGAATTAAAGAAAATCTTTATTACATCTGACCCATACAGTCTTGCCATCTTCAGCCTTATTCTGGCTCAATTTCTGTGCAGAATTACAAGCAAAGCCTACTGTCCCATTTTACATCTTCAAATCTTCCTCAGTTCGTGAGTTCTGGTACCCCTTTGGGTGCCCTAGTATGGACTGTGCTTTCACAATTGCCCAGGCAGCAGGAGTTTCAACATAACAACATATTTGTGTTATCGCACATGAAAATTCCCCTGATAATGATTTGCCTGTTTGTTGCCTTTCCTCCTTTTGAATATGTTACCATTTCATTCTTAGTTGCCTCAATTAGTCCACGGAAGCTAAAAGGTGCTCTGGTTAGAGGTAGAGACAGCCAAGTGCTGATAAGAAGTACTAAAATTTGACTTGGCTCCCAGCCATTCGCCTAATCATTCTATTGTTTGAACTGGATTACAGGCTTTCAGAGACCCCATGGTGTAAATACAGGGAGGTTTTGTTAAGTTGACCAAGAAAACACAGGTAATCCATGGCACCGTACAGAGACAGGACTCATGTCTCTGTCAAGTAGCACAGTGGATTTTTGGTTCACTGGATTCAAAACAGTAGCGTTAACTTTCCTCTAAATTTGCAAATGTTCTGGTCATCCCTATTTTAGAGCATATGACTCATATTTGAATAATTACCATCTCTTTATGTCACCAATCCAGAATTTCCAGTTCTTATACTTAATTCTGAAGCATACTGCTACCAAAGCAGACACTTATTGATTGGCTGCATCACTTTTTTCTGTACATTTTGAAAGACTGTTTCCAAACTGGACTTATCTGAAGTTAACAAAGCTCTTTTATTGGTATATGGTTGCAGAGCACACCCTAGAAAAGCAAGGTAACAATTACAGATATTTGTCTGGTCTACTCTGATCTCATGGATTGAGCCTGAATGCCATGCGTTATTCCAGGGCTGCAATGTTATTTTCAGATATATTTTAGGAGAAATTTGATCCATCATGTATATGTTATCCTGACCTTCCAACTTTCTTGAGCTTTTGATATATAAATTTTAATGATTCTTACTCCCTTTTAAACGGTACTCAAGATTTTGTTTTTATTCAAGTGTGATGAGGCCAACACATCAGGAGACAATTGCCATTGAAAGAAAGAGTTTGTTGCTCTTGGTTCCCAAGAGGAGGGACCGTGCACCGCCGTGCAGGGAAGCACCAGGGTCATTCAGGAGGCAGAAGGAGAAAGCGAAGCAAGGGCTAGAGCCTTTACGGGGGTTTTTGCAGCAAGGAAAGGACAAGGCAGTGTAGACAGGCTGAGCAAGTTTAGGATTGGATAGTTGGAGAGACTGCAGTTTGTTCTGGGCTATAGGGATGGTCCCTAGTTGTCTAGTACATGGCCATGGGGTGATTCAGGGCAGGAGGATAATGTCCTGGACTGCAGGAGCCTGGAAAAAGAAAGCGGGTAGAGGATAAGGACTCAGGATTGGTTGGTTTGCATATCGAAGACATGCTCTCAGCAAGTTGTTTGCTCTCTCTAAGAACTAGCTAACCCTAGGAGGGGCCGTCCCTCCCCCTGGTCCGCAAGGCCCCAAGATGTCAAAGCATCATAAAATATAGAAAATAAAAGACCTGATTAATACATATTTCTAAGCACTTACTGAAATAGATTGAGAGATGAGAGAAAGTACTCTAACAAAGAAGAAAACTTTGAAGGCCTTTGATTTGGAGGCCAAGAATAGCGTATCCTCAAAATAGTGAGGATTTCACATTTAATCAACACTTAAGTAATAGAGAGTGGGCTAAGTTGACAAGTTTTAAGTTGTATTATGGTTGTAGAGATCTTCTCTTGGGTGGTGAAAAAAGTGCTGAGATGTGTGGGGAGATTTCTGAAGGGTGAGACAAAAGATCAAGAAAAAGTTGCTTTAGAATTCTACTCAATTATATTTTCAAAAGAGCTTTTTGCATTCGATGCTAGAAACATGTGATTTCTTCACTCGTATTTTGAGAGAGACGAACCACATAAAAATAAATGGATAGCAGGGCTTTAGTTGAAGGCTCTCTTGTTGGTCTTTCTAATTGACAGATGATCTTACATTCTCTTCTTCCCCATTCTTTTCACTCACTTCTACCCAGATAGTTTCCTTAATCATCTTCCGTAGTGATTTTTGATTGCTTTGAAGTTAAACTAAATATATTGGGGTTTTTAGTGTGATTATATGGAACCTCCTCCATCAGACTCATCTGAGGTGCTTAAAATGCAGATTCCTTAGCATCAGCTATAAGCAGAATTGGCTTCATCTGTCCAGCATCCCCAAACATCATGGTTTAACAGGAGAGAAGTTAAATCTCTCACCTACTGAGTCTGTAGTTGAGCAGTCCACGGCCGGTGAGCGGAACCATTCGTTCTTCCTGGACCAAAGCTGACATTTCACCACTCAGCTATTCCCTGGCCATATTCTTTGTCTTTGTGGTCCAGTCAAGCGCACATGCCTTGCTGCAAGGGCAGCTAGAAAACCAGGGCTTTTTCTGTTTGTTTTTAAATTGGACACATTGCTTTCCCAAATAAAATTCTGTGAAGGGATATTGGAGAGGCAACTAGCAATCCCCCATGCTTACCAAACCAGAATTCCTAGAGGCAGGGCCTGGAAATGTGTAATTTGCCAAGCACCATGGGTAGTCTGATTTATACTAAAGTTGAGAACAGTTGTTCTGTCTTGGCTCTGCTGCATATGCTGCAAGCAGACTTACCCTCCCGCCACACTCCGCGGAACAAGTCTGCTGCTCTCCGGGCTCCGTCACACTCACCTTCCCTGACCCTTAAGTTCCCGCCTGGTTCATATCACCTGCTCCTTATCTATGTGGCTCTCAAGAGGTGATGTAAGGAGACAAGAGAAATTACAGGACAAAGGTGGTACATGTCTTGCTCTCATTTAATGCTTAAGAAAGGAAAAAGCCAATACCTCAAACTTCTAAAACGATTATGACTTTGGACACAAACCAAAAAGATATTTTGATTTTTTTTCTTCCGTTAAATTGATTGAAGTCAGGTGTTATATTTATAGTCACCACAGAAGATGTAAATAGTTGAATAAAAACAGACCGTACACTGTGACCTAAATACCACAGAAGGCTGCTCATTTCAAATTAGCCAAAAGAAAAATCCAGACTCTGAACTGGCATGTATTGGGGAATAGGTAATTTTGAAGACTACTTAGTGATACTGCTACCATCTCAAAAGGAGTTTGTTTTCCTTTTAGTTTAGGTATTTAAAAAGTTTTTCTTTATTCAGTTTTGTTACTCTTTTGCTTGACAGAAAATGATATGAGCAAAAATGGTGCTTCGTACGTGATTTAAATGGCAGCTTTGCCTCTTCCCCTATAAAGCTTATTTTTCCAAGTGGAAATATATTTCCAAATGTAAGGATAGAATCCCAGAGTTAGGAAATTTTGGTATTTGACCCTCCCACATAATAACAGTTAACATTTATTAAAAGCTGTTTTATAGTCACTGTCATTCAGTTTACTTTTCTTCTCATTTACACTTACGATAACCTGGAGAAATGAGAATGATTCTCAGTTTACAGTTGAGTAAACTGAGACTCAGGAAGATTAAGGGATTTTTCCTAAGGTCTGTACACCTGTAACTTGCAGAGTTAGGGCATGGATCCAGATATTTTTCATTCCAAAGGTTTCATTGTCCTGTTGTATTATCTCCCTCTCATCTACACATGACAAAAAGGAAAACCAGACAAATGAATGGTATTGTGTACAATCATGTGACTCCTTTTACCTTCTTCATGGTACAACACTAAAATATGAAATTCAGTACATATCAAACCCAAACTCATATGGTGCTAATTTGATGCATTAGCTTTTAGACTTGTTTTTTATCTGTGGAGAATACAGCCACTTGTTTTATGGAAAATTGCATAAGCCAGTGGGGGGAAAATGGGCAACTAGCAATACGGTCTGTTTTTAGTTACATTGTTTTATTGGTCAGTATTATGGTAGTTCTTTAATGTAAAGAAAGTGTTATTTTCTTCTAACAATACCTATAGTTTTTATATTTAACATATAATTTTATATGTTAAATATTTAAGTGTAATGCTGGGGCACGTTTATAAGGGCTTTATAAAGTAGTAGTATAATGAGTCATTAACTAGATGCCCTAAAAATAACAAAAACCTATGTGACTACAAATTGTAACCTCTTACATATAAAACCCAGGACCCATTATGACATCACATTATTACCTGTATCAAACTATAAAAATTTTTAGTGGATAATTATCCTTCTAGAACCAATGACTGGACTTAAGTTAAATTTTGACTGGGTCTTGATCAATTACCCACCACCCACACACGCTTGTTAGAAGCGCAAATTAAATTTTGACTGGGTCTTGGTCAATTACCCGCCACCCACACAAGCTTTTTAGCAGCCCTTCATCTCTGAAATGCACACTGAATTTTAAGGATTTGTTTTTAAAGGACTTTATATGCACTGACTAGAAGCTACATTTTCTCCCAATCACCTTGAGCAAGAATATGTAGCTCAGTAATTCTTAGTGGGTGGGAGAAGATAAGCATTTATACTTGAACAGCTAAGCACTAATTGTCCTATTGCTCAGATTTATTTTTCATTGTGTAATTTATAGTTTGAGTTTCAAGTAACATTACAAGACATTTAGATTATTTATCAAATCGGGGCATGAACATAAAATATTGAGACAAACGTTTAACAAAAATAAAACCAGTGATTAAAATCATAAGAGAAAGCATCTCTGGCATGTGTTTCTGATAGCAGTTCAAAATGCAGTACTTTCCTTTTCAAATCAGAGAGGAAATACTTCCCTTTTGAAAATTTGCATGCGCTATAAAGAGATAAGGCACACTGTTTTGTGGGGTTTTTTTCCTTGATTGGAATCTGTATTCCTGGAAGTGTATTATCCTGGAAGTGTATTAAATTATCTCAACTCCTTTTCAAAGCCGTTAGTGTTGGATACTCCAAATATTAGATAAGCATTTTAATCCCTTTGCCTGCATATGTACCTTACAGGTCATCCATTTCAGTATGTGCAAAGTCGTGCATTTTTAAATGTCTGCGAGCCTAGATGACTAGCACTGTGCTCTTTTTTTCCCTTTCTCATTGCCAAGATATCTAGCTATAATCAGGGTTCCTTCTAGAGAAGGAAGTAACACATCTTTTTAAAGGATAACGCATTTCAGAGCCATTTGGAATATTCAGGCAATGTGTCCACAGCAGTATGGATGAAAAGCCCTGTCCCTAGAATCAGCATAGCTAATGCAGTCAGCAGTGGGGCACTTCCTTATCTGCTGTGGTAACGCACTAGGGGACATAGAGCAAGGCTGTAACTTTTGTAGCAGGGCTGTGCTGTCCTTAAGGAAGGTCACTCCCAGGCTCATCGTACCTTGGATCTATTTGGAAACACAGGGCCACGTGGTGCAATATATACTCCAGAAAATACGTGGCTAACAGATCAGACAGTAGTACATTTGATAACAAGTCAACCTACGAAATTTGAGTACTGTCATCTCCCTGGGATTTTATTTTCTCATCTATAAAATAAGAGAGGTTGGACTAGCTGATCTGGAGTGTCATCTTCCAGTTACAATATTGTCCATTACAGTGTTTTGTCAGGAAAGCATAAAGTGGTCCCTCCCCTTCCTGTAAGAGAAGATTACAGCTCTGGTCACAGAAGGTGGTGTTGCTTAGCATTCTCCCCACCCTGTCTGAACTACTTCTACAGACCTAGTAAGAGGGAGGTCTTCCAGGTTCTGCTGAGTTTCCATATTGCTATACGCTTTAACACTATACACACACGCCATGAAACAAAACACGTGCAACTGTCTTTACATTTAATAACTCTAGACTTTCCCTTCTACCCAGTCCGCTCCCATCACAGGGCACAATCCAGGAGCATTCAGCATGGCAGAAATCTCCTGCTTTTGTATATGTATTTGTGGAAAGCAGAATCCTAGAATAATAAAGATTTCTCAGGCTAAACTTAAAATGGTTGATTGGCTGCCCCCCTCAGAGTATTTTTTATTTTCTCTTCTAAAATTAAAAAAAAAAAAATCTAAGAGTCTATGGAATTCTAATGCAATTCTAGTTTGGATGTGAAAGTCTTTCCCATTAGTTTGATCCTTAGCCCTTCTTTGAACCTAGAAAGGGCTGACTTCTGATGTGCTGTGAAAGGGGAAGTAGGAGAATTCGTGTTTCTCCTGGGCATGACTCAGGGCTACTGGCAAACTGCCTCGAGCAGTTAACATGGCTTTGACTAGGCTGGCCACCCCCATGGGCGTGCAGCCTGAAAGTCACAGCATGGAGATAAAGTTTATGAAGATACTATATTTTCACCATGAGTTAGCATTTGAATGGCATTTCTTGATAATGTATCTTTCAAAAAGACTCCTAAGATCAGCTCACTTCAATGAATAACATCCCCTTGTTTGATACAATAATATGCTCTTTGTATCCCTGATTATACCTAACACATCATGGTATCATTTCGTCTATTTCCTCAAATAGACTGTGAGATCCTTAAGATCATAGTCACTGTTTCGTTATTTTCATCAGTGTCTAGCACAGTGCCTGGTACACAGGAGGAACGTAATACATATTTTTTAGTTGAGATCAGATCTAGAGAGAAGAGATAAAAAGATATTTGGGAGTTGTACCAGCTAAGATAGACTGGTTATGTTGGGGAGGTCAACAACATTAAAATGATCATATCTCGTGCTTTTTACTTGTCCACAAGGGGGAACAGAGGTGGGAGGGATGGTGAGGAACGTGAGGATGATTTTTCACTGGAGCCACTTGAAGACCCAGGCTGACAGAGGCCCTACCATCTGATACTATCATCTCAAAATTGGGGTTCAGCCTTGCTGCTTCAGGACAAGTGATTCTGCTGGGGAGCAACACTTCTGTTCACATTTCATCGGCCAGGACTAGTCCACGGACACAACTGATTTAGTGGGGGCAGAACAGTGTGCTCCTCCATGTGTTTAGAAGTGGAGGAGGATGGAATATTCCTGAACATTAGTTTTGTTTTCCACTGGAATCCTTTGTTTTAGACAATAATAAAGGAATAGCTAAAATTACCCAAAGATACAGGATGCAACTCATACTCTAGTAGCAAAGTTTACTTTACTTCCCAGTTTAACAACTGAAAGAGCTTAGCAAATCTGTGCATTTAAACCTTTAAAACAGCACAGTTAAATCTAGGTTTCACCTTGGTAGGTTTTTGGAGAAAAACCTTTAATTTTATGTTAAGATTATTATTTTAAATGAATTCATCTTATCTTCTCCACTCCCTAATTAAACTTCATATGTTTTAGAAACTTTTGTTTTTTACTTGTTTTTACCAGTTCAAGAATATCTCTGAAGCATTAATGGATTACTTTTGAATTTTAAAAAAGAGATTATGAACTCAGTAGAATAGGAAATATATTTTATTATTCTTTTGGAAAATAAGCTAAATGCATGGACTTGGCCTTGTGATGCTGGGTCATTTACATTTGATCCCCATTGCTGTCTAGATTTGGTAATTGCAGAATCTTTTAGAAAATCATTTTAGCATTAAATTTATAATATAGAAACCTAAAACATCAGAAGTGAGAGCTGGGTGGGACTTTGATGACCCCTAAAGAACTCTAAAGACAGTTGGCTGATTTAGGCCGAGAAAGTTATTTCCTGGGGTAACTTGACTGTTGGGTGCTTGCTCTTTGATTCTCTAGTACAGTTGTGCTTTCCTCAAGTTCATTTTCCTCTACAAGCTGTTTTCACCACTACAAGGTACAACACATAACTAGCTAATAGTTAAAGGCTTTGCCGTGTGTAATCAGCACCATTTACAAAAGGATACTCAGGGTTTCATCGTGCACTACATTTATTGAGCACTTAATGATAATGTTTAGCTAATAGTTATTCAGTGTTTACTATGACCTGGCTTTTTACACTCTTTGAACTTGCAGTATAACCTACATGCAGAGACCTTAAATGTATACTTTCATGAATTTTTATATACCACTTCCATTTCAAGGTACAGACTGTTCCTAACCCCCTAGAACAGAAATCATTAAATTTTTTCTGTAAACTTCCTGATAGCAATTATTCTAGGTTTTGTGAGCCATTTACTTGCTGTTGCAACTATGCAGCTCTGCCGTTATAGAGTAAAAACAGGCATATAACACATGAACGGATGAGGATGGCTATTCTCTAGAATTTTATTTAGCTGGGTTTGGCCATGAGCTATAGTTTGCCAAACTCAGCCCTAAAGAAATCCCAGGCAGGCATTTTACATTTAACCCTTCCAAAGACCATATGAGGTAGGTATTGTTTATTATGACTTTATTGTTGTGTAGTTAACATACAATACACTGTACAATTTCATAAGTTTTGACATATGTATACCCTTTTGAAACATCACTATAATCCAGATTGCAAATATTTTCATCACCTGAAAGCTATTTGCTCTAGCTCCTTTGTAATCCATCCTCCTGCCTTGCCCAAGGCAATCATTGATCTGCTTTCTCTTACTGTATCACTATAGTTTCTGATTTTTTAGAATTTGATATAAAGGGACTCATATTATTTCCTATTCTCTCCTTCGTCTGGCTTTTTTGACTCAGCATAATTATTTTGAGATTCATCCTTGTTGTTACTTGTATCCATAGTTCCTTTCCTTTCTATTGTTGAGTTGTATTCCATTGTATGGATATACCATAGTCTATTCATTAGTATGTAAATAGACATTTGGGTTGCTTCCAGTTTGGGGCTATTAAAAATAAAGCTGCTATGAGCATTCATGAACATGCCTTTTTATAGACACGTGTTTTCATTTTGTTTGCAAATCCCTAGGAATGGAATGGGTTTGTTGTATGGTAGGTATATGTTTACATTTTTAAGAAAGTATCAAATTGTTTCCCAACATGGTTGTACTATTTTAAAATATTATTCTTACCAGCAGTATATGAGAGCTCCAGTTGTTCCACATCTTCACCAACACTTGGCATAGTCAGACTTTTTAATTATAGCCATTGTTGTGGGTATAAAGGATCAGCTCATTGTGATTTAAATTTGCATTTCCCCAATGGTTAATAATTCTGAGCATCATTTCTTATGCTTATTTATCATCATATAAATTCTTTGGTAAACTGTTCCAATCTTTTGCTTACTTTATTAAATTTTTTTAATCTTACTTTGGAGTTCTGAGAGCTCTTTGTATTGTGAGTACAAATTTTTTTAATCAGATATAGGATCTGTATTTTTTTTTCTCCCAGTTTGTGCCTTTATTTTTCATTTGCTTAACAGTGTAATTGGCACTGTTTTGATTCGTCACATATGGTGATGTTAGCAAGCACACTCTCTGCTGCTGAGACTGTCAGGGAGCTTAGAATCCTGGCTCTGAAACCTAAGGAAATGGATATTCTAAGTCACAAGGTCCTCCTCAAAAATGCCTTGCCACATACATTTCTGATTTTCTTATGCTTTAAAAAGAAAGTTAATATGAATACAGACTTGAATATGCTTTAGCATGGTTGGTAAAAAGAAATATTTGAAGGGATTTATAGATGATTCTATGAACAAAACAAAAGCCACTAGAGCTTAATAGCTTTTTATAACATCTGGATTTCTGTACGTTGACTAGTTTGGCACCCCACCCTCTATTCTAAATTAAAGGAGAAAACCATAAAATAGTGGGTTTGCATATCTGCCTTCTTAGAGGAGAGCAGTCTTGCATTTTGAATCGAAAGTGGGTTTGGCTGGAGATGTGAAGGAAAGAGGAGTTTAGAACATGAGTTCCTTTATCTCATGTTCAGTCCTAATCTTTTTAACTAGCATTTTACCCACCACACTTATCTCCTTCCTGCAAGTCTTATTTTCTTCTATTCTTGTCTCTTCCCTCCACTCCCAACTTTCTTTTTTCCTTTAGTACCTCTCTTCTCTTAGACCAAGAAGAGTGGAGGGGGAAATAATGGACTCTGTAGCTTTACGAACTGTCATCTCGGTGTTTATGGAGAATGTGGGGTACACACACAGAACATAAAACTGGGGAACTGTGTACTCGGACCACATGATCAGCCGCTTCTGCCTTGTGGTTCGTGGTTCTGTGTGTATGTCCTCAGTCCTACCAGTTTACGGTGCTATGGAATGACAGATATGTGTTTATAGCATTATTCTTAGGGTCAAAAAGATTATAACTAAATATCGCCTCTTTCCGAAGTATAAGTTTTTAATCTCTTATTATACTTATTTCTAGGTCAGGAACGGTTTGGCAACATGACCCGAGTATATTACAAAGAAGCTGTTGGTGCTTTCGTTGTCTTTGATATATCGAGAGGTTCCACGTTTGAAGCCGTTTTAAAATGGAAAAATGATCTGGATAGTAAAGTCCATCTTCCAAATGGCAACCCTATTCCTGCTGTCCTCTTAGCTAACAAATGTGACCAGAAAAAAGACAGTGGCCAGAATACTCCCCAGATGGACCAGTTTTGCAAAGAACATGGCTTCACCGGATGGTTTGAAACCTCTGCAAAGGTGAGGTCTGCTGTGCGTTTGTTATCAGCTCTGCTGTTTATTCGTAAATCTGACCTGTAACTTTGAAGTATTTAGATGGATTTACCTGAGTGGTTTTTGGAAACCTAGTAAAAGGTGAAGCGTAGCATGGATATGTTATGGCTTCTTTCACTCAGCAGCAGGAATGCTTTCAGAATTGGCTAGTGGAGAGGTGAATAGAAGGGCAGATTTTACATTAAAATAAAAATGACTATTATTAGAGCAAAGAACAAATGACATCTTCTATGAGTTTGAGTCCTTAAATGAAGTACTTTTCATGTACATGGAATTTGTGGGGCACGAGGTATATTGTCAAGCACAACTATTTTTGATTTTTATGGAAGGCTTAATACAACTTAGATACATAGTTGTCCCTAGTGAAGATGTAAGTCATGTACAGGACTAACAGACATTGAAAAGGTCAGAGAGAAGATGTATTCAGATGACATTTGAAGAGTTTTAGATCAAATGTGTAGGAAAATGTGAACAGGAGGAAATTATCAACATTTGTGACATACTTCTTGATGAATAGGAGAGTGAGAATTTTTTCTTTCAGCCATTATGGGAAGCCGGATAAAATGTTTTTCGAAGAAAAACAAAAACACATTGGCTGTTGAAAATCTTAACAGTCTAAATATACACGAAAGCAAAGGTGACAATACCAAGCACAAAATATATTGTGCTGGAGGGGCTTTATGTGCATTGGAAGTTTCACTTTAGAGGTCCAGTAACAATCAGACATGAGAGGATGATGAATTATTAGCAATATTCTGTGATGGCAAACTCAAAACCATGAATTTGATATAATCTTAACACAGTTCCAGCTTTTAGTATGCCTTCTGTGAATTTCTTGTATATATCAAAAAAAAAAAAAAAAAAGCATTGTTTCTCCAAATGACCTACATACTTACTACCAGGTTACTTTTAGCTTTACCAGAAACCCATCCTAAAAGTGGAAGATTATTTGCTTCCACTGATGATCAGAAAAATGAAAGCAAAGCTATGGGAGACTACACAAAAAAGTGCTCTGAAAATATTGTGATGGTGGGGTCGTTGGGAAAAAATAGTGTCTGCTGAAGACAGAAGTGTTTACTCCTAAGCTAAAGGCTATTTGTTTAAACGAATATATTCTAGTATCTTAAAATTTAGTTTCATAACTAAAAAGTAGTAGTGGAAGAGAGATGAAGACCAGAGTTGCTGCATGAGCACTTAGCCAAACAGGAAGGAAGAGATTGCAGAAGGCAAGGCTTTTTATAGAGGCACTTGTTTTGGAAGCCATGCCCTCTGTCTGCTCTCTGCATCTGTGGGGATTTGCTTTACTTCCCAGCTTTGTTAGAAAAGAATTAGTGGTATGTGTAAGTGTTTATTAGAGCATGAGATTTGGTGGAGAAGATGAAGATATTACAGGTAAAATTTCCTCTTCTGGTTTTATTTCAATTAATCATTCAGGTAATCAATATAAATTTCTCCCCAGAGTCTAGAAGGAAGATTCATAAACAATACTATCATGTGGCCTGTCCCCTGAGACTGTATAAGTCATCAGCTTCATGATATCTATGGACAGGGTTACATGTAGAGGCGAAAAGAAAAACATTCATATGTTCTGTGCCTTCCTACGAATATATTAGAAACATCTTCTGCAAAATTTCCTTAGTGGTAAACCAGGAGTATTTCAAGAGAGTAACAGTAATATAAAATTTTTGTTAAAAATTTTAGTCAAGGCTTAAAGTACTGCCCAAGTGTCACTAATACCTATGCTTCTGAGCTGGCCAGCAGCTAACTTCAAATCTGATTTCTGCTAGAATACCAGTGATCTGAATTCTGATACAAACACAGCCAAAAGGCAAGTTTGAATTCATGAACTTCATCTTTTCACCTTTATGGAAAATAATGGATTTCCAATATGAGAATGTATGACTAATTACACTACAATGTGGGACTTTCTGTTCCTAATCAATAACAATTAAATGCAGTAAGAGAACATTATAATTATTTGGTATAATGGGGATGGTGGGGACTGTGGAACATTGGGCATTTAAAGATCAGCACTTTAATTAAAGTTAATGCTTATCTTGGGAGTGGAGGTTAAAAAAAAAAAAAAAAGCTTGTGTTGGTGCTGGAAAAGATACCTGAATAAATAGCAGAGGTCTTGCAGAGTTCTCACTGTCTGAGAAAGGTATAACAAATAAGGGAGAAGGCTAGAATGAACCTCGCGGAATTGGACTGGAATTGGAAAAGTCAATATATATGTATATATATACACACACACACATATATAAATTCTGTATTAATGTGTATATGTGTGTGCATATACACACATGCACATATATGTACACATACTTATATGTGTAAACAGATAAACATAGAAGCAGATACCAATATGTGCATATTTACTAGGTGTGTCTGCTGAAGAGGATTAGAAGCAATGACAGCACAGAACCAATGAGCTTTGCAAGTCCTTAGAATTTGGTTTTTAAATACTGTTATCCAGTAAAAAGAACTGAGTCTCCCTGGAGAAATGACTGATTTCAGGACCAGTAGGACAAGGAAAGTAAAGATGTGCCTGAGATATTTTGTGGTGCCGGAAGCTAAGGAAACGCTCACCAAGTGACGGAGATGCGTCAAAAAGACACAGGAGCCTGCTTATAGGAGCTCCAAAACCTAAGACGATTTGAGCAACAAAATAAATAATTATTGTAATGGACTTAATACATAGAATAAAATAATAATCCATGATATGAATAAACAAATGAATAAATGGGAGAGAAGAGAAAGCTCTTCCTAACAGTAGAATTCCAAGTCATAAATGGAGAAGGAATGATGGAAATAGAAAGTCACCATTAAACACAACAGTAATACTTGTTCTAGGGAAAAGTTAATTGATGCCAAAATGAGTAGGGAAAGGTATGGTGAAAAACAGGATATTTACATATTTGTACTAACTGAGTACAAAGTGAAAAATAGTAACTTTTCAGTGGAGAAGCCTGGCAGACATGACTTCAAGCAAGTATGCCTCCTCATACACTGAGGCATACATACATCATGTATGTCTTATTCCTGCCAACAATGCGTGACTTGAATTTAATGTTAAGGAAACATCAGACAGATCCAAACTGAGGGATAGTCTCTGGCCAGTACTCTCCGAGAGTGTCAAGGGCATGAAAGGCAAGGAGACTGAGGACCTGTTCCAGATTCAAGGAAACCAAGGGGGACAGATCGCAAAATACAGCTGCTCACCTGCATCAGAAACAGGACAGTGAGACAGTTGATGAAATTCGAACAAGGTTCATAGAGTAATGCTGGCACAGTACTGTCATCTGATTTCCTGATTTTGATAGTTATACTCTGGTTGCCTAAGATGTTAATGTCTGAGGAATATGGGTGAAGAATATATAGGAATTTTTACTACTTTTACAATGTTTCTGTAACTCTGAAATGATTTTAAAATGAAGGGTTAAATACTTTTAAAAAGAAGCACAGTTTTTGCTATCTGTTACATATCATATATTTAATGACAGCTTATGAATCAAGTCACACAAATGTTGTGATAGCTGGTGATTCCTTAGAGCACCCTTAACGGGCATCAAGCCCACAACATTGTTTCAGCTCAGTTTATACGCGTCAACTAAAAGTCGTAATTTGTACTCAGCGATGGGGAAGAGACATGTTGCATTTATCATATTTTCAGGTGGTTTGAGCCCTTCAGCATTTTTTTTTCCACAGTGTATCCTGCTTACTTGAAGTAGATGTTCAAGGGCAGATTTTTGTTTTTGTTTTTATCTCTGTGCTTTCACTTATGTGGCTGGCAGCCTAGAGCAGGATGAAGACCCATTTCCAACGGAGATAGTTCATTGACCCTCAGTGGCAAAAGTTTAAAACATTAAAAAACAGAACATCAGAAAGAGTGATCCTTTGTAAAAAGAAGAATGTCTCAGTCACATTACTCAGTAGCATTGAACTCTTAGCAAACACTTTCGTATTGGAGCAGGAGATGGAGCTGGCGCACTTACAATGCCCCCTCTGGCAGACTTTCCTGGTTCCTGGTAATACTCTAATGCTTTCCTCTAAGAATACTGATCCTGAGAATTGATCCTGGTTGTTTCTGCACTACAGGATAACATAAACATAGATGAAGCATCCCGGTTCCTAGTGGAGAACATTCTTGCCAACGACCAAAGCTTCCCTAATGAAGAAAACGACGGCAGAATTAAACTGGATGAGGAGACCGTGAAAAAACAGAACAGATCCCAGTGTTGCTGACTCAGCGTCTGCTCCTCTCCTGCGGATGCAGCCTGATTCGGTTGGAAGCAAATTCCTGAGACTGGATCACGGATGGTGGATATGCTGCTCTGTGAATCTTCAGGGCTGTGCCTTAAAATAACAGGGATGGCACCCCTGGGAGCCTGTGACGAAAGGGGACACTGGTGAAGCAGTCCCGCCAGGGGCTCTTCCCCTTCACCTGTGAACACTTAGGCTTCTGTTGTTGCCATCATATTCAGGATAATGTTTATATCCATTTTTAACATCTTTTAAAATGACAATTCTTCAGGATTTGTTAAGGCTTGGAAGTTGTGGCTTTCAGTGTGAACCCTGGGCTGGTAATAAACTTTCCCTGCAGCCTCACTGTAGTTTTATGAGTCTGTATTTTTGTCTCCCATATCCTATCCTCAAGTTCAAGGGAGGCTTTTAGACCCTTTTAGCCACAGAAAGCTGGAAGTTTCTGTTGAGCAATTTATTTTTCTAGTCAAAACTTTGGTACTTCATGTAAAATTGTTATCCTTAAATATTGTAATTTAACTAGTCGTGGCTAGCGTGACATGTGGTTATTCCCCTTAAATACATTAAAATCCCCTTCCTAATGACTCAGGAAGCACTCACACCACACTGGTACTCTGATCTGGTTGGTACCAATTGGAAACAATATAAATGAACATCTCTTCTTTTCTCTCCCTAGTCCGTTCTCTCCTTTCTTCTTCCTGTGTGTTTGTTTATAACTAAGAGCCTGATAGATATTACTGTTGCAGTTGTAACTAGTCTTTTCAAATCTGTAATAGTAATGGTTAAGGAAAGAATTTATTTCAAAACATACAATTAAATCGAGATTTCTATAGTAGGCATTGTGAAAGAAATTAGGTCATGTGTGGTTTTATACAAAGTTTTGAACATTTAAAGTATAGTACATGAGAAACAAAGCAGGCTCACAATATTTGTATTGTCATTTAACCCCATTAAGGAAAAGAATAAATATTTTGACTGCAACTTTTGTTTTGAATTCATGTAGTTCTAGAAAGGTAATATGGACATACTTTTCTGCCTTAGAAAAATCTGTGTCTGTTCACTTTTGCCTTTTATTTTTAAGGGAGTTAATGATATCATGTGAAAGGTCCAACTTATCCCTTTCAAAGGAAATTTAAAAGTATTTGTGACATACCAAAGACAATGCAAAATGAGGTCTTGTACATTAAGTATGAACTTGGATAGGAAATATCTGTACATTTATTGAGCCGGGGGGAAAAAAAGACTAGCAATCTTATTAAAGAAAAAAAAAGACTAGCAAATTGCATTTGCTCTCACAGGTGTACTCTGAGAATAAGTAGTAACTATCATGGGCTGTAAAATGTAGCTTGCCCTTCTCATGTTACACCTGAGCCTTGGCTAGGAATCAAGTGTGTTTGTGTGTTACATATTTAAGTAAATCAACTCTTTAACCTCTCTGGACACGTATTCTCTGTAGAATCAGATTTTCCTGAGGCCAGGAATAGAAAGCAGACCCTGATTTAAGTAATACTAATTTAATTAATACAACCCTCTTAAGTTTTTAAAACTCATTCATTAAATCTTGCTTTCTAGGAAACATATGTGTCATACTTTAAATTTTTTTCTAGTCTAGGTACAAAGTTCAACTTTTTAACCTTTTTTAAATTCCAGAGTCCAATAGTGTAAGTATTATGAAATATCTTTGTCAAAACCAAAATGTTAGAAATATAAAGCTTATTCTAGGTAGTCATTGAAAGACTGAATGTTCTTTTTTCATATACTGAGTTTTAATTTTTACAGGAAATTCATCATGTTTACATTGATTTAGCAGTGGATTCAGAATCAGTAGTATTGCACTTTCTTTGCCCATCTTTACCATATTTGTTTTCTTCTCTTAGAATAATTTTAAGGACTGACAGCACCTTAAATAATTTTTTTCTATAAACACTCAGGGTTCTGTATGTCAGTGTGAGGTAGTGTATTCTATTTATTATTTCCTACACTTTAGAAGTAAAACTGAGTAACTGTTTTGCTTTACTCCTAAATTTTCACTATAATTTATTTTTGCAACTTGAACATGAAACTTGAAGTGAGGGTGTTGGGGAAGGACAAGTTCTCCTCTACCCTTTCTAGGTTCTTCTGGCTGGTCTAAGAATTAAGTTGACATGAAACAGATTAACAGGAGAAAATCTAATTTAATTGCATACATACAGGGCCCCAAAAGAAAAGGACAGGTTGGGCAATTGAGGCTTTTCTACCATCTGAGAGAAAGAGAAGGGGGTAGGGGTTTGTGACTTCAAAGGGGAGGAAAGCAATTCACTCGAAGATGGAAAATGTTTGGTAAACAAGTATTTGCTCTGCCATGCAGAGACAGTGGGACACAGAGAGGAATCTGGTCTTCAGGCTCTGCTGAGTGCCCCACCACACCTGGCCCATGTTCTTTGTAGGTATCTTGCGTGCAGAAATAAGCAGCAGGCCCTTTGTCTAAGTTCTTTTAGTCAGTGAAGGTGGAGGGAAAAAAGACTTCCTGAGTCTCGGGTTTCTTAAAAATAATCAGCCTAATGTCATCCTCATGCCAAAGAGATATATTTGGGGTGGCAGATTTTGCTCCCCTACAAGGGTAAGCTACATAAATGATTAAAGGAAAGAAGAGAGTACTTTGATATTCCTTATTCACTTAATTGCTGAATAAAAACTCCTCAGCCTCACTTCAGACTTAAATAGTTTTCTGGGAATGGAGCTTGGAAATCTGCTTTAAAAAAAAAATCTGGTGATGTCCATTTTGAAAACCCTGTGGAGTGGGTAGCAATAGTTAAAGTGTTATTTAGTTTGAAATCTACTTTTTTACATAAACCATTAACATGCTTAAAATACAGCATTTTCATTTCCATTTATAAATCAGTGTTGTTCAAAAGTCTGAACTCCTTAAACAGTGGACCAGCAAAATAAACTCACTTTCGTCCACTGCAGAAAATGGAGACCTAAGGGTTCTGACAGGCTGGACTAAGCTACAAGTAGTATAGCCATTTGGAAAAAGGAAGTCATAATCTCTATGTCATATCTTTATTACACTGTTCTCCAAAATGATACAATCTGTAACTTAATAAGTGTGAAAACAAGAAATAAAACTACAAAAACTTTAGCACGTATGAAAAAATGTTGATGTTGGGCTAAGAAAAATCTTTAAATCCTCAAATGCTTAAAGCCAAAGAGGAAAACATAGTTACATTTGGTTATATCAGTATATCTTGTATAGCAAGATGATATAAGTAAAATTATTACAAATTACAGCAGATAAAATATTTGTAATTCATTCAGTTGGGTGAGGATTAATAAGTCAAATAATAAAAATAAGCGCTCTATAACACAATGAGTAAAAATGAGCAAATAATGTAAAACCAGCCTTACAGAAGAGGCAATTCATGTGTCAAATCTTAGTATCCAGGAAAATTCACCAAAAATGTATGAGTTTGATTATATCTCTGATTTGGATGAACATATCGGAAAATAGATATTCATAATCTGCTGTTAACTAGATCTGTCTTGATAGATACCTCTGAGTTTTCCCTCACGGGTTGCTGTTCACTTTACACTTTTAGTCTACATCTTGCCTAGAAGTCGAACTGCTATTGATGGGGAAATAGAATTAAGAACACAACCTCCTGGCGCTTCCCTGGTAGCGCAGTGGTTGAGGGTCCGCCTGCCGATGCAGGGGATACGGGTTCGTGCCCCGGTCCGGGAGGATCCCACGTGCCGCGAAGCGGCTGGGCCCGTGAGCCATGGCCACTGAGCTTGCGCGTCCGGAGCCTGTGCTCTGCAACGGAAGAGGCCACAGCAGTGAGAGGCCCGCGTACCGCAAAAAAAAAAAAAAAAAAAGTAAGAACACAACCTCCTCCCAACCCAGAAAACCTCCCCACAAAGTTAGACCAGAATGAAAGCACTTATTATTGAATAAGCATGAAAGCAGAACATGTTCGTCACAGGCAATATGCTAAGAGATTGTAAAGACAGGAAGAAATCTTACCCTTTCATACAGCCCAGCACATCCGACCCGTTCCATGCGTGTTCTCAAGGTACACAGTAACTAGTGCTCAGATAAGAGGGCTTATCAGCCCCATTTTTCACACATAGCGAATCTTCAATTCACTTAATGACTGGGGTGACCGTTTGCATTAGCTGAGTTTATCCAAAGGAAAAATAAACTTCTTATGTCTTTATGGCAGGAGGAAGTTTTACAAGTCGGCACGAGGCTTCCACCAAAGTTAGGCTTCCCCCTCCCACAGAAACTGGGAGACGGAACCCTATCTTCCTTGATGATCACATTTCAAAGAGATGGCTCCTAGGTCCCTGAGCAAGCTGATGAGAGACATTTAGCTTTAAAAATGATTTACATACATTCCGAAGAGACAGAGAAAGAACTTACAAGTTTTCAAGTGTAAATACTCTCAGAAAAAAAGGGAGAGCACGGGCAGGGAGAGTCTCTTCCCTTATTTTCCACAGGGAGAATCAAGCCTCTTAATACTTTTAATTTTTTTTGCCCTTACTATCAACTCTGGGTAAACCTTTGCTTATTGTGTACAAAGGCGAATATGGAGGAGCTTGTTCACTGCAGCACTGATTAGATAGACATGCAAAAAAATTAATCTGAATGTTTATCTGTAGTGGAAAAATGAAATGGACAATTGAATACCCATACAAGGAGCTACTGTACAGCAGTATAGCAACAGTTATATAAAAATATGTATGAAGAATTTAAAGGCTTTGTGCAGCTAAATACCAAGTTCCTGATTATAATTGCCTCAGGGAAAAGCTAGAACTGTGGATATTGGTCAAGGCTGACTTGAGCTTTTTAGATAATGTTTACAGTTTTATGGTACAGTTCATTTTACATTGGTCAGTATGTTCCCTACACTACCACTGAAATGAAAAGGAACATTTCCATTTAAAACATAATACTTAAAAAAATAAAAGCTGCTTTGAATGATCTTTACTGTTTACTACATTTAATAACATCACTTATGATCTGGCCCTTCTTGGATCTTACATATATTAGTTTACTTGCTAAATCAGTTACCTTTCCTAAGATTAATAGCTGGACTTATTCAGCTCTGAGTTTAAAAGGTACATCTACATTCGCATGAGGTGAATTTTTGCTGCTCACTCTTGCCAGTGTTCAAGAATAAACAATTGTGCAATTTAAAGAACAGGATTTATCCACACGTGAAATCATATGAACTACCCATTTCTTTTCCAAAACTGGATTTTGTTTTGAAATGTGAATATAGAAAACCACTATTCTTTTTATTTCTGATTCTCCAAGTTTTGTGTGTATGGTGGGATGAGGAGGTAGGAATGTAGATGATATAGGTTAGAGTTACATATAAAATACTGCTAGAACTACATACATATTAGTAAATCAATCTATTGTCTCTGAAAAGTCATCTGAATACCATCTGGCATTGTCCTACTAGTCCATTAGCATTTCCCAAATTAAACTAATTATCTTTCAGTCTTCTTCCCACTGCCAAACCTGCTCTAGAGGTTGAAGTTTATATATTACAAATTTTATGTTCACTCTAAGTTAACATGTGATGCTATCCTTTAGTAGTATGATTATTTTGTTGATCTTTGTGAACCATGCTAAATTTATACCTGCCATTTCCCTCCCTTTAAGAAAACTTTGCTTTTGAGTTTTTAGTATAGCTTTAGTCATACTGTTAAATTGTGATTTGAGAGCCTACAGAACTTTAAAGAAATACAGTAATTGCTTAAGTGAAGTCATAATGGCATTGGTTGAACCTGGCTTCAATTTCAATTCAACGTAATGCTTCACTGTCTGTCTGTGGTTTAGAGATGACATTCTGAGGATTTCTTTTTTTCATTACAAACTGAGATACTCTCCAAATTTTTTTCTCTTATGGAAATTTAGTACTATAAAGTACTGTAGTACTTTCGAGCCAGTTTGATTCAGAATGATTATAATAGCTGGGAGTAGAATCTAATTTTTGTAGTATAACACCTTTAAAAATTGAATATATACTCTAGGTATTTTTTGTTGTACTACTTGAGCATATTTCTATTCAATTCTGTTTAACAAGGTGATTAATGATAAATTCATTGCCTGTTGTGATTGATGTGTAATATGTATAATAGTTGTCTCTACAAAGAAAGGAATTATGATTAAATTAGGAACTGATGACAGGATAGATAAATGAGCCATTCCTTAAATACATATAAAGCTAAGCATATTATATTCTAAAATAATGGTCACTGTTAACCAAAAATCAACTTATATTCAAAAATTTAAAGACCCATCTCAGTATAAAATGAAGACTGATTGGTAAATCAATGTTAAGTTTAAAATATTATGTTCCTATTATTTTAATTTATATATTAGAATATTTCAGTGTTTTGTCACCATAAATTTTAATTTACCTATAAAGGGAACATGAAATGAACACTTCACTCTGTAGCAGACTTTTACATGGCTCAATGAAGAACCCCAAAGAAGAATTTACTTCCTGTAAATTTTAAGATAGTTCTAGAATGAACCAACCTAAGCTGAATCAAGAGTATATGAAATCCACTCCTGTACCCAGCTCTTTAACTCATTGTTATTTAAGACTATCCTAAATTGTGGGTGCCAGACAGAATCTAATGTGATAACTAAGACTTTACTCAAATCAATGGTCATGCACAGGCATGTGCTACCATTGGAATGTCAGCACCAGAATCCTTACTTACAGTTCAAAGGAGACAACTAAAAGTTTTCTGCTCTCCTTTAGTTCCCCATGTAATATATTAAATCAACAGGTAAAGAAGGGAAGCAATATTTATTTTCTTCTTAAGGAGCTGGACAAGGTTCCAAATGGCTACTTCAAGTAGTGATATTTTTGGAACTGCATATTATGAAAGAGTTAGTCTGCCTTTTAACCTTTACTAAATGACATATTTGTAAGTACATTTTTGAAGCCTTCTTGTTCTTTTCAAACCAAGGTTAATGGTGAACTTGAAAGAGAAAATGAAATAGGTCTGTCAAATGGAATTACCTGCCAGCTTCTGCACCCACTCAGTCTGCTTATATTAGAGAAGAAATTTAGCCAAATCCTGCTAGGTCCTTAAATGTAATTTTTCTTTCTGTTCCCAGGCCCCATGTTTTAAATAAAGTATCCAATATGCCATAGTTTGTTAACTCTGTTCTAACATTAGTTTTATAAGTCACTTTAAAAAGTTGTAGTTCATTATTTCTAAAGCAGCATTAGTTTACAGGAAATTAATGTTAACTCTTTAAAGAATAAGTCTGAAATAAAGATGAGGCATTATACGTTGAATTCAAAATAATTGTCCTATTTAATAACCATGATCGCTTGCTTCTGAAAAAGCATTTTGATGTATAACAAGATAATTCGGCATTTTTAAGAAAAATCACATTGTTAACTATGTCAGAACTTTATAACCAGATCAGAATTTATACAAAGATATCAGAAAAAAAAAAAGATAGGAAGGAAACAGTGAAAATTTTACCAAGGAACAGCTATATAACCAACCATATTTCCAAGATTTATTTTTTAAACCAGAGATGCATCAGAATTAGGAACTTAGGGCAGATGCACCCTGTTATTAATTGAATTAGGCCCCCCACAAAAGAAATGTTGAAGTCCTAACCCCCAGCACCTCAGAATGTGACCTTATTTGGAAATAGTATGGTTACAGATGTAATTAGTTCAGATGAGGTGCTGGCATAAGGTGGCCTCCCAATACAATATAACTGGTATCCTCATAAGAAGATGGCCACATAAAGACATAGACAGGGAGAATGCCATGTGAAGACAGAGGATTGGAGTTCCTTGACAGCTACAAGTGAAGGAACACCACAGATTGCCAGCAAACCACCAGAAACTAGAAAGAATCAGGGAAGGTTTCTTCTACAGGCTTTGGAGGGAGCACGGCACTGCTGAAACTTTGATTTTGAACTTCCAGCCTCCAGAACTATAGACAATAAATATCTGTTGTTTAAAGCCACCCAATTTGGGATACTTTGTTACAGTAGCCCTAGGAAATGAATACACTCTCCAATACCACTTCTACTTACATTATTGGTCAGAGAAAGAAGTGGAAGTGGGAAAAAAATTTAAAAACTGAAGGTCAGATTGGAAGCAGTACAAAGAACAGATTGCTGAAAGGATGATAAGGGATATAGAATTCAAGATGGCAAAAAAAATGGAAATAAAGTTATTTTAAAAGTCAGAGAAAAGAAAGAGAATGGATAATGGAGCTCTAACAATTGGTATGCTCAGAATATGCTGAAATAAAGTGATTCATAGTTTGAAAATAACAGGATGCTAAAGACATATTAGGACAATGCAAACAAACAAACATACAAACAAAAGGCACAAATATCAATCAAGGTGAGTTGTGGGCAAAAAGTACCAAATGAGACATAGGAGAACATTTTATTACAAAGGGAGGAATCCATAATGGGAATCTAACAGTAATAAGTGTGTTTATCATCAACATTCATAAAACAAATGCTAGGAAGTATTAGGGGAAAAAATGTAGTACAAGACTTCAGCTGAACTTTCCTCAATCAATTGTGAAATAATATAAGATAGATCCTCTGCAAACACACACATACTCCCCACTCCCACAGAAGGATATACCTTATTTTCCAGTAATCATGGAAAAATCAATCACAAAAGTTACCATGGACTAGCCATAAGCAAACCTCAAATTCTGAAAGAAATAGAGTTGACAACATTCATCACAAAGCAATAAGATCAGAAAACAGCGGAAGGCACACAACCGAACCAACTAAACAGAAACTAACTGGACATATAACTCAGACCAAGGAGAAAATCAAACCTAAAATTACAAAATATCTGGAAAATAACTATTATGAAGACACCATATATAGAAACTACCAAACTGCAGATAACAATGCCAAAATCAAAATGCTTACTTTGAAACAATTAAAGAATAAAAGTGAATGGAATAAACCTTCAATACCAGAATTTAGAAGACCAGTGAAGGAAGAAATTAATGCTAACGGCAGAAGTTTGTTTACTAGAAACATAATAATTTTTGTAAAATTTTTTGTGGAGGAAGAGGATAAAATAGATAAACCTGAAAATTATGGTATAAAGAAAATAATGGCATTTAAATGAGAAAATAAAAGATGCTAACTGAAAATTTTCCTCAACACTATGTAAATTAATTCAAAGGAAAAAAATTTCTTAAACTTCCCCAGGGAGAAAAATACTCCAATTTTTATATTTGAGAAATAAGTGGTCAAAAAATCTAACTTTCACCTAGTCCAGCCCTCTTTGTAACTACCATCACCAAAAAATGCACCAGGTATAGAATATACCACGGGTAACTTGAAACATTTAAAGAACTCATCTTCCCAATGCCATTTAAACTGTTCCAAAGTATAGAACAAAGAAAACTCTCCATTTTTAAAGGAAGTTAGCTTTGAGGTATGAGAAACACCTTGTTGCTTGACTAAAGTTGAGCAAGTGATGACATTGACTTGCCAACCAGTTCATGGATGGTCTCTGTCAGACTGTAACTAGAAGAAGACTAGTTACTAGTGATTATGGAATCTGATAAGTGCTGCAAGGTAATTTTGGCAATGCAAAGAAAGTGCATCCCAAGGACGCTGAGGAACATTGACCTCCTGCACGCCCACATTTACATTACTACTTCAGAATCAGAGGAAAGGGATGGGCTTTCTATAAATGGAGAGGGTAAGACAGAGAAACAGATTCTATGAATTCCATGACGTCAGTCTTGCTGGTGTTTTATTATAATTCCAGGCTTACTATCAAGAATGAAACAGCGCACTGTTGTGTGTTGATGATTATATTAATTTTGAAACTCTCAACCATCAAAGAAATGTTATTTGTTAGAAAGGAAGCCCTTTTTAATAAAAATGACCCCAAAGTGAAGTTTTTCCAGGATTAAATAGTATATATAAATGAAGTTAGCAAGATATTTATACTGAAACCTGACAAAGGTGCCCCAAAATAGCAAACTAGCTACCAATCTTAAAGTGATGGAAAAACCCTATATAAATAATTAACAAATAAAATCAACAGCACAATAAAGATCAACTTAAGATGCCCAGGATGGGTTTATACAGTTGTTTACTATTAAGATTGTTAGGAAAGCTATTAATGAGATTTACCATGAAAGCAAATCAAAACAGGATGTTATTTTTCCATAAATGCTGAAAAAATAATTTATAAAAATTAAGTGTAATTATTCTTTCATTCAGTAAAAAAATTAATTGCAACTTAAAAAAGCTAGTAATAAGTAGATATTTCTTGAATATGATTTTTTAAACTAATGTGCCCCAAAAACATTTAGGGAAAATGCTGACATTGGTGAGTATCCAAAATCTAAGATGCAGATAAAAATTGAGAGAATTTTATTATTTTGAAAAACAATATTTTTCGTGGAGCTGACTGATTTAAATGATTGTTATAGAAACTATCATATAAAGCATGTATACACTCTCAAGAATATTAGTTTGCTTACCTCTTCACCAGGTTCCAGCAAACTGATTAATTCTTTGCAAACAACCATTGAGTTTTAGCAAGATGTAGTTTACTTAATAATTTAGGTTTTTTTGTGGTTTTCATTCAGCTTCCCTTTATAGCATGTACTAGCTTCTATCTTGTTTAAACATCTCATAACTAATGATTGTGAAAACACTTTTATGTAGAAAATGGTTATTAAGAAATGTCCTTTAAATATAGAAATAGATTGACAGTTGATACCAATATTAAAAGACTATAAATAAAAGGGCTGTGTCCTTTTTAAAGTAATGAATTTATAACAGTGTTATATGAGGCAGAATACTTATTAATAGAATGTTTGTAAAAATTTAATATGACTGAATAGATTTTTAGAAGGAAAGCGTTAATGCTGCTTTGGTAGCGTTTTTTCCAGCCTTGATGACGCCTGATCATTTTACTCTTGGTGAAATCCTCCTTGAAACACTAACTCAAGAAATTATTAAGGGTGTGCCTACACTGGATCCAAGATAAATCAGACTTTTACCGAGAACCGTGTGGGACACAGAGCTACCAGGCTTCACTGTCAATATTCTTTATAAAGAGTAACCAGTATTGATGAAGCAGTCACATGGAGGTATAGTCTCTTGTAATTCCAGAGCGGGCAGCAGGACTAGGTAGGAGTCAATGCTGAAGGGCTTTCTGAGGCAAGATAGCGCACACTCACTCAGCCTCTTCTAGGATCCGATGAGTGCAGAGTGACTGGGATACTGAAAAATTCCTGGAAGTTCCAAGACCACAGTCATGCCTTTGTAACCATTCTGTGCTGTGGCCTATCCTATATTCTTTCTTAAAGGTACATAAACTTGATGCTGAATAAAGCCTCTCTTTTCTCACAATTTCTCTTTTTGAATCCAAGAACATTGCTGTTAGTAGCAGAAGGGCTTCTCAATTGCAGAATTCTGATCATTGTAGAGTTGTTTAATCTACTATTTAGTATGCATAACAATAACAAGTTATTCTTTAAGAGCTTCATTTAAGTTTTATTTGTTTGACTCCATTTAGAACAAGGTTCCTTCAAGAAAAAGTTAATTTTGAGAAATCTTCAAATCTTCTTAAGATAAAATTTTTTTTTAAAGATGTTAATTTTGCTCCATGTAGAATTGAGATGACAAAAACTCCAAAATCATGTACAATGACATCTGTGATAGATAATCTTGAGGCCAGATATAATAAAGAATCTAAATAATAATAAGAAAAGTCTTAGAGAAAAACCGAGTGTTCAAAACGTATTTTTTCCATTAATCAAATTTCAAAACAAAAGACTTGGCTAGAATGTTGTAATGAGGCAGTTTTCTAGTTTTGAGTGTGTAGAAACTAAGAATTTAAAGAACAATGTCATTGAAAAGAGTGCTGTGGTCTTCCAACCATTTCCAATAATTGAAGAGGAGAATTTTTTAGATTTTCACAAGTTATGAATTGTAGTAAAAATTCCTTTTAGAAGACATTAGTGAAAAAGCTTTTTAAATTTCCTGAATTACATTCTGGTGTGCAAAAAACAAATTTTTTTTCTTAATGTTAGTGGTATTAAGTGTTCTCCTGAATCTTACTCTGAAAGCATCTTATTTCATGATATAGCATCAATGAAATATCATCACCACCATAAGTCAAGTCTTCAAGTTCAGAAATTATGGGGGAATAAATGCATATTTTAGTTATTATTTGAAAGGAAAAAAAGCAACATCACCATCATCAGTAACCTATACTGGAAGAGAAGGCCAAAAAAGAAAAAATAAGTTCAGTTTGTTTAGTTGAAGTGAACATCAATTTTGTATGACGGATTACATATAGTAGAGTAGACAGGAACTATCTAGCTGCTGGTGATACTGACAACTATATCTCTGCACTATAATATTAAACTGCTAAAATTTGATTACTAAAACATTTTTAATAATAAAATTGTGACCATTAAATTTTTGATGCAATTTTATATTTAATTCTACATACCAACATTTCCTTCTGTGATGATAAAGACTTGGGTTATCCAATATTCTACTGAAGTAAGTATACTGTATACCTTGAAATTTTTAAAAAATGATATTAGCATGAGAATAGCCAGATAGATCACAGGGTTAAAAAGTCCAAAACTGAGTCTAAAAGCGTTTGGAAATGTAGTATATGAAGGGATGTTATTTCATATCAGTAAAGAAAATTTGATTATTAATAAAATGTGTGGAGATAACTGAGTTGTCATTTAGGGAAAAATGTTGGCTTCCTAGCTCTAATTTTTTATCCAAATTAATTTCAGATAGATTAATAATTTAAATGAAAAAAATTACTAAGATAAAACAGATTTTTTAAAAATCTTGAAATTGGGGAAGTCTTTTTAAGTATCACACAAAATCTGATACTTTCAACCACACAAAAATAAATAAATGCCAAAACTCACCATAAATAAACTCAAAAGATGATCCTGGAAAAGTATTTTATGTTATAGTTAAACTGCTATTATCCTTGATTTTTAAAGAATTCCTCCTACAAGTCAGAAAGACCAGAACAATGAGCAATGAATAAGCAGAAACAACTAATTGAAGAGGAAATACAAATGAACATTAAACAGATGAATCAATGCTGAAACACACTCACAAAGATGCAAATTCCAAACTACACTAAGATACCATTTTTCATCTATTAGATTAGCCAAAGAAATATTTACTAAAATTACTAGGGTGTGACAAAACAGCATCTCTTATTGCTGAAGAGAATGAAAGGTGGCAAAATGTATATAAAGGACAAATGGACAATACCTATCAAAATTACAAATGCCATTTTATGTTGAATTTCCCATAGCCATTTATCCTACAGATATTCTTGAAGATTTGTAAATTTAGTTCATGTTGCAAGGACATTCATTGCAGCAATGTTTATAAAAGCAAAAAACTGGAAATCATGGATTAGAAAAAGAATGCTGTGGTGGTATTACTTTCACAATCAAGATAAAAACATTGATACACAAAAGGTATGAATCCTTTATATGGGAACATAACAATTTCATAAGTTATTCAAAAGTACTTTGAAAATTAAGTGCTAAAGCAACTCCAGTCTATTCTGAATGGTAGAAATAAAGCCTTTCTTAGGCACTGTACATCCTTGATTTAGCAGTGAGGGATCAGTTATTGTCATGGTGGTTGTTATGTGCCAGCTCTTAACTCTGGCTCTTAAGGCTCTGTGGAAGCAGAAGATAAAAGCTAAGGTAGAGTTTTAAACTTCGTGGTTTAGTATTGAAGGCAAACCTCTTGGCAAAAACTGGGCTATTTTGTGGCTCCAGGACTTTAAGGAAATCTCTGTCCAGTCATTAGCTAACTACTAACCTAATGGAATAGATATTTCAGCTGTCACACATGACAAAAGATACATACTTTCCAAAATTAGTTCAGAAAAATCATTAAACAAACAACAACGACAATAATCAGCAACATCAACAAACCTAGCTGGGGGACTGGAAGGGAGAGAAATTGATTTCCAGAGTTTCCCCATTATAAGATTCACAGTGCTCAGTTTTCAACGAAAAAAGTACAATGTATGCAAAGAAACAAAAAAAGTATCTCGGAGAAAACTCAGACATTGGACTATCTAAACAAAAACTCTAAATTAGCTACTTTAAACATGTTCAAAGAGCTAAAGGAAACCATGAATAAAGAACTAAAGGAAAGGATGAGACTGATGGCTCATGAAATAGAGAATATAAATAAAGAAGTTATAAAAAGGAACCAAATAGAAATTCTGGAATTGAAAAGTACAATAACTGATATGAAAAATTCATTAGAAAGTCTCAACAGCAGGTCAGATTTGAGCAAGCAGAAGAAAGAATCGGTGAACTTCACAATTGAAATTACAAAGTCCCAGAAAAAGAAAGAAAAAAGAATGAAGAAAAATGAACAGAACCCCAGAGACCTGTGGAACATCATAAAATGTACTGACAATCATAAGGGAAGTCCCAGAAGGAGACTAGACAGAAAAGGGCAAAAAAGAATATTTGAAGAAATAATGGTCCAAACTTCCCAAATTTGTTGACAAACAATCTGTAGAGCTCAATGAAC
This sequence comes from Kogia breviceps, assembly GCF_026419965.1. Lineage (NCBI taxonomy): Eukaryota > Metazoa > Chordata > Mammalia > Artiodactyla > Physeteridae > Kogia > Kogia breviceps. The sequence continues at coordinate 73,374,309 of NC_081322.1, forward strand.
TCTAAGTAGAATAAACTCAAACTCCATACCTAGACACATCATAATCAAACTGTCCAAAGCCAAAAACAAAGAGAATCTTGAAAGCAGCAAGAGAGAAATGATACATCATGTGTAAGAGATGCTCAATAAGATAAACAGTGGTTTCTTATTAGAAACTATGGAGACCAGAAGGCAATGGGATGACATAGTCAAACTTTCAACTAAGAAATCTGTATCTGACCAAACTATGCTTTGAAAATGAGGTGACATAAACACATTCCCAGATAAAAAAAAAAAACTATGAGAGTATGTCACTAGCAGACCTCTCCTAGGACAACTGCTAAAGTTATGTTTGTTGGAGTCATTCAGGCTGAAATAAAAAGACATTACACAGTAATTCAAATCCACATGAAGAAATAAAGAACACCGATAGAGATAACTACCTAGGTAAATATAAAAGACAATATAAATGTGTTTTTGTTTGTAATTTGTTTTTTCTACCTGACTTAAAAGATACCTGCATAAATCAATAATTATAAATCTGTGATAACAGGCACACAATGTATAAAGATGTGATTTCTGATAACAGCATGAAGGTGGAGGATGGAGATACACAGGAGCAATGTTTTTATATATTATTGAAATTAAGTTGGCGTTGTTCTAAACTAAAGGAGAAATACAAAATCTTACTACAAGAGACTGATTTAGTAATCAAGCAAATGCCAAAAAAGAAAAGTGTAGGACCAGAGGGCTTTACTGATAAATTCTACCAAATACATAAAGAAGAATTAATGCTGACCTTTCACTAACTCTTTCAAAAAACAGAAAGAGGGGACTTCCCTGACAGTCCAGTGTTTAGACCTGTTGGTCCAGGGTTAAGCTCCCAATGCAGGGGGCTCGGGTTCGATTCCTGGTCAGGGAGCTAAGCTCCCTCATAATGCACGGTGCAGCCAAAAAAAAAAAAAAAACCCAAAAAGGGCATACACGTCTCAGCCAATAAATAAATAAATAAAACATCATGATATTTAAAAAAAAACAACAACAGAGAAAGACGGAACACTTCCTAACTCATTCTATGAGGCCAGTATTACCCCAATGCCAAAGGCAGAAAAAAGCATCACAGGAAATTAAAACTACACACCAATATCCCTTGTGAGTATAGATGCAAAAATCTTCAAAAAAAAAATTCTAGCAAACTAATTCCAGCAGCATTAAAAATAATTATATACCATGATAAGTGGAATTTTTCTCAGGAATGCAAGATTGGTCCAACCTGCAAAAATAATCAAAGTAGCATCATAATAATAGAATAAAGAAGAAAAAACACATGACCATTTCAATATATGCAGAAAAAGCATATGACAAAATCCAATACTATTTCTTGATGAAAACGCACAACAAACTAGGAATAGAAGGGAACTTTCTCAACATGATAAAAGCCAACTATTGAAAACCCACAGCAAACATCATGATTAATGATGAAAAACTAAAAGCTTTCAGGAACAAGATAAGTATGTCTGCTTTTGCCACTTCATTCAACATTGTACTGGAGGTTCTAGCCAGGGAAATTAGTCAAAAAAAAAAAAAAACAGAATTAAAAGACATCTAGATTGGAAAGTAAGAAATAAAATTATCTCTATTTGGAGAAAACATGACATTATATACAGAAAACCCTAAAGAATTCACTAAAACAATAGTAGCTTTAGTTTTTAATAAACTAGCTCCGCAAAGTGTCAGTGTTCAAGATCAGTGTACAATATACAAAAATTAGTTATATTTCTATACCACAGCAATGAGCAATCTGAAAATGAAATTAACAAAGCAGTTCCATTCACAATACAACAAAAAGAATAAAATATTTAGGAATAAATTTAACCAAGGAAATATAAGATTTGTACACTAAAAACCACAAAATATTATTTTAAAAAATGAAAGATCTAAATAAATAGACATCCTGTGTTCATGGACTGAAAGACTTAATATTGTTAAAATGACAATAACCCCCCAAAATTATCTACGGATTAAATGCAAGCCCCATGAAATGTCCAATTGCCTTTTTTGCAGTAAAGGATAAGCTGATCCTAAAATTCATATGGAAATGCAAGAGACATCTGATCCTAAAATTCATATGGAAATGCAAGAGACATCAAATAACCAAAACAATCTTGAAGGAGAAAAATGTGGGAGGGCTTACACCTTCTGATTTCAAAACTCACTCCACAGCTACAGCAATCAAGACAGTCATAGGGTCAGTACAGAGTCATAGAGTAGGTGCTGTGTCATATAATAAGTTCCTCTACACTACACACAATAACAGTTTGGTGGACTTTTTAAAATTGAATTTCCCACTAAGAGGTAAATGTTAATGAAAGGGAAAACACTAAATCTTTAATTTGGATTTATCATTTATAACTTTATATATTGAGTTTGCTCATACATGAGCATACCTGCTCTGACACTTGAACTGCTCATCTTTGTGAAAAAGAAAAGGACATTATGTTTGTGCAATTTGCAGAGCTCAGTATTAAGCTGCAAGTATGACATTGTAGCTTCTCTCTGTTGCTATGGGCAAGTTACTTGAATGACTTAACAGATTCTTAAACTGAACAGAAATTGCTTCCCACTCAGTTATAATTTTACCATGCAGAGGCTAGAAATTGGGAATAAATAATGAAGGAGGTCATCCAGGTTCACATTTAATGCTCTGTGTGGGATGTAGCTGTTGGAGAGGGGAAACATAGCCTAGTGGTAGAGAGATCTTTCTTTACGATCTGAAAGAAATTCTGGCAGCTCTGACTTGACTTTCATGAAAGTAAATGGGAAAGAAAAACCTGTACGAAGGAACAAATACGGTTGCTAAAATTGTGCTTTTAAGGTTGTACCTTACAGAAAGCAGTAAACAATCTCCAATTTTAAAAAAAGCATAGAATGTGGACTATAGGTTGATTAGGAATGTGGCATTATTTGCCATATAACATTATTGAGATAAAGACTGAAGAAATGGAAGGCGTAAGAAATGTTTTTCCTCAAAACACCTTTTATGTAATCCATAGCTTGATTTATTGAGAAGAGGTTTGGTGGATTAAAGATGGCCACCATTTCTTTGTAATGCTTTCCTTTGAGAAGTAGAATTTATTTTCCCTCCCCTGAATCTAATCTCATCCTGTGACTGCTTAAGTAATAGATAATGGCAGAAGTGACACCATGCCAGTTCTAGGCTTAGCCGTTTAGAGCACTGACTGGCAGCTTTAGCTTCTGTCCTCTGGGAACACTCACTCCTCACACTCTGCCTTCTAGAGCCCAGCTGCCATCCGTGAAAAGCCCAAGCCACCTGAGGGTCCATGTGAGGTGCTGTGGTCAACATGCCCAGCTGAGCTCCCAGCCTTCAGCCAGCATCAACCAACAGCCATGTGAGTGCGTCATCTTAGATGTTCAAGCCCAGTAGAGCCACACAGTAGCTGTGGCCCCAACGGTGACAGCTCTGGCCTAGAACTACCCAGGCGATCCCAATTAACATGCAGAACGGCGAGGAGTAATCAAATGGTTGTTTTAAGCTGTGAAATTTTGGCCGGCTTGTTATGTAGCCAAACATCAAAACAATCATCTTGCATAATGATGTGTGTTAAAAGTTGTCACAGATGGCAGAAGGAACAGAAAATTAGTAAATTTGACCTGTACCAACGATTATGTCTACAGTCTCTGCTCAGAACTTCTCCAGGGGAGTTTTAGCAACTCAAAAGACTGCTTTCAGACCTGATCCCTTTTCTAGAACTAAATTTACGTCACACTGGGTTCTAGACAAAAAGTGTGTGAAAAATCTGTAAGTACCTTTAATTTATTGAAAGTGCTATCTTTTCTTTAAACTTCAAGCATGGAGACAAAGCTTTTACTTAGAACGTCCTTAGTAAGAGTGTTCATTTGTTTGTTTTGAATAAGATGAAAACATAAGAATGTTAAAAAGTTTTTATGTTTTCATCTTATTCAAAACAAACAAATGAGCTTTTATGATGTCACTGATATATTTTAAAAATTAGATTAAAACAAAACAAAAGCAAACCACCCCAAAAGACAATAAACCTAGCAGCCCTAAAAGAAAAATTTAGGTTCAGTACACTAGGAATAGAAATTCCTATATGTTGAATTAATTTTTGAATTTGGTTTCTGAGTCTTTTGTAAATAATAGGTCAGAATGCATTAGTGGAATAAAATCGCATTAGCGATTTCCTTTTAGATTAATGGATTTTACCTCAGATCCCAGTGTTGAGTTAAATGTAAACATGTGTTTCTGTGGATTGACAGCACACATTTTTCAATACATATAGTCCACTGAGAAACAGTGCTCTCAGAGTTCAACCTGTCTTCTGGGAATGGTTTTGCGGAAACACCTAATTCTGAGCAAGTTACCAACGCACTCTCCCCTCAATATCTGAATCAGTAAACAAAAAAGGATAACCACCCTTGCCCCATTTATCTGGAAGGACTGCTCTTCAAAATCAAGTGATCATATATGATGAACATACTTAAGGAGCTGAAGGCTTTTTTTTTTTTTTTTTTTTTTTTTTTGCGGTACGCGGGCCTCTCACTGTTGTGGCCTCTCCCGTTGCGGAGCACAGGCTCCGGACGCACAGGCTCAGCGGCCATGGCTCACGGGCCCAGCCGCTCCGCGGCATGTGGGATCTTCCCGGACCGGGGCACGAACCCGTGTCCCCTGCATCGGCAGGAGGATTCTCAACCACTGCGCCACCAGGGAAGCCCTGAAGGCTTTTTTTTTTTTAAGTAAAATCATTTTGTTGTTGTTCTTGATGATTTTGCTTCCAGTAATTTCGTATTTTTTCTTTCAATTCTGGAAACTATTTTAATACACTTTTCTGAGGTCCAACGCTGTTCATGTTTTAGATTGTGGTGTCTTTGCCTGCTTTGCTTATATGGGTCTCTGAAGTTAACTGATATTTAACTGGAACATAAACTGTGGCAGAAATATTGAGGAGAGAAGAGAAAAATAATCATATGTAGCGAAAGGTGATAAATTCAAGCATTCAAACTTCTAACAAAATCTCCTCTCGGGCTTCCCTGGTGGCGCAGTGGTTGAGAATCCGCCTGCCGATGCAGGAGACACGGGTTCGTGCCCTGGTCCGGGAGGATCCCACATGCCGCGGAGCGGCTGGGCCCGTGAGCCATGGCCGCTGGGCCTGCGCGTCCGGAGCCTGTGCTCCGCAACGGGAGAGGCCACAGCAGTGAGAGGCCCACATACCGCAAAAAAAAAAAAAAAAAAAAATTTCCTCTCTTTCTATCTCATTTCAACCCACCAAGGACCTATACACACCTTTACTCCAGCTGTCTCCGTTTCCTTGTACGTTTCTCCGGGAACTTTATATACATGGGATTCCATGGTAAATACTGTTGTATCTTGCTTCATTCACGAAACCTAAAGTTTTTATGATTTATCTATTTATCATTATTATTATATTATTATATATTTATTTATCTATTATCTATTTATGTATATATTTGTCGTTCATTCCTTTTTATTCCTGAATGGTATTACCGAATATATCACATTTTTATTCTCTTGTTGATGGACATTTAGCTTATTTCCAATTTTTGCTGTCATGAATAGAGCTGCTGTGAACTTTCTTGTAAAAATCTTTGTGTGACTGCGTGTTTTCATTTCTCTTAGGTAAACATCTAAGACTGGAATTTCTGGATATCACGGTAGGTGTGTGTTTAACTTCATAAGAAACTGCCAAACAGTTTTCCAGAGTCATTTCCCATCATCAGTGGCTAAGAGTTGGAGTTGCTTGGCATCGTCTCAACATTTAATATTTGTACCGGTTAGTTTTTGCTTCATAACAAATCTCTACATAACTTAGCGCCATAAAATAACACCAATCTGAGCCAACTCACTGGAACTTGACGGCTTAGGACAGCCTCACTTGTGTGTTTGGTGATTACCTCATCATCAACTGGGATGACAGGCATGACTTGGCTTTGTGTGTTTCAGAGGCCGGCCAGGGCTCATCCACATGGCTTGCTGGTTAAAGTCAGCAGATTAAAGCAAGCTCCATTCCACTTCCACTTTCTGTTCCTCTGCTTGGTTCATGTTTGTTAATGTCCTAGTAGCCAAAGAAAGTCATATGACCAAGAACACATTTAAGGCATGGGGAAATGGAGTCCACCTTTAATAGAAAGAACTGAAAACTCACATTGGAAAGGAGTATTGCTGCAGGGATAGGAAGTATTTGAGGGCTTTTAGCAATCTACCTTTTAGCAGGCTTTGATCACAAAGAATTTGTAGTCTCTTCCCATGAAAAAATATAATCCTGTCATTCCAGAACCCCCAAAGTTTCATTTCAATGATGGCATCAGTCTCAGAATTGAGAATATAGTTATCTAAATCAGATCCAAATGCAGATGAGGTTCCAGGAACTATAGTCATCAAACGTTCGTCTGGGAAACAGAGCTAGCATGAGTGTTAGTGGAATAAGGGATTCATTGTAGGAATTAGACCTTACACAAAAGTGAAAGTAGATGGAGTAAATGGAAGGGTTGGGATCAGAAAAAGAGTCATTAATGAGTCTACCTAAAGTACTGGTGCAGGTAGACAAGTTAGAGCTTGCAGGGAAGTCTGAGAAACTAAACATCCACTGTAGTAGGACCAAGAAAAGGAAGTTCATGGCGAGCTCTATGGGAACTTGTTGTCTTTGTGCAGCTACCAATTTTGTGGGTCCAGATCCAAGTATGGTAGACCTGGGGCTGCTGTTGATCACCCTGGAAGATGAGTTGGACAACCTTGTGAAATGAGGTCATGCCATGACTCAGTGAATACATCCGCACCAGGCTTGGCACTAAATCTGACACCAGCAAACTTCTGACAGTAATGGCTACTGCTTTATCTATATAAATTATACAAAAGTTTCTCTTTGGGCCAAATCTAAAACAGAAAAGGAAATTCTAGGAAATATAGTCTTCAGATTAACCAGGTTGACATAGAAAAATACAGTATACTGTTAGTAGTTTTATTTTTTCATTTTAGCATTGTACTAGATATGTATATACTCATTATATCTCATTGGGTCTCAATTTACACAACCCTAATGACTGTGCTTATTGGCCATTAATATTCCTTATTTTGTGGTTGTCTGTTTTGTGCGAATTTTTATTAAGTTTTTTGCCTTTTTATTATTGAATTTCAGCAAATCTTTATATAGTCTAAATACAAATCCTTTGTTGTATAACTACATTGCAGTACTTTTATCCCATCGAGGTTTGCCTTCTAATTTTCTTAGTAATGACTATTTTTGAAAAGAAGTTTTTACTTTTAAGGAAGTTCAGTTTATTAAACTTTTTATTGTTTAATGATTTCTGTGTTGTAAGAAATCATTGAACACCTGAAGTTTGCAAAGATATTATCCAGTATTTTCTTTAAGGAGACTTTTAGATTGAATTTTTATGTTTAGATCTATATCCCATCTTGAGTTAATTTCTATATATGGAGTGAGGTATTGGTCAAGCTTCTTTTTTTTTTCATGTAGACAGCCAGTTCTTCTTGTACTATATATTGAAAACCATATATAATTTCTTTGTCTACATTAAATTTCATTGGTGCCTTTATAAAAATAAAATTACCACATTTCATTGTGTATCTATTTCTGTACTTCCTGTTTTTACTAATCCATTTTCTATTCCATATCAATAATTATTATGACTTTATAGTAATTCTTAAAATAATACAAATCTTGCAAATTTTTCTATTTAAATATTTTAAAAAATTATTCTGAGTCATTGGCAATTCTTTATAAATAGTACCAGATTGTCAATTTATGCCAAAAAATAACCTGCTTGAATTTTGGATGGAAATGTGTTGAATCTATAGAATTGGGGGGAAATTGACATTTTTACAATATTGAGTCTTCTAATCTGTGAACATGATGTACTTTTTTTTTTGATTTACATTTAAAAAAAATTTTTATTGGAGTATAATTGCTTTACAATGTTGTGTTAGTTTCTGCTGTATAACAAAGTGAATCAGCTGTCTGCATACATATATCCCCTCCCTCTTGGACCCCCCTCCCATGTCCCCCATCCCACTCATTTAGGTCATCCCAGAGCACCTCATTTATTTAGTCTTCCTTAATTTTAGCAATAAGATTTTCCGGTAGAAGCCTTATACAGCCTTTCTTATATTTATTACCAAGACTTTTTCTTGCTGGCATGGTAAGTGACATTGTTTTCAAATTCTCACCCCCATCGCAGACTATTGTCAATAGGACAGCCAAATTATTATTATTAAAAATAAAATTAGATGTCACTCTTCATATCATAACCAACAAATGGCTTCTTCTATTAAGCATAACAAACACCACAATCATTTTAATAGCCTAAAAGTTCAGCTTGTCTCACCTCCTACCATTATTCCCATTCCTTCTCCAGCAACCACACTGTTTCTCCACATGCCGCCCTCATCAGAGGCTTCATTGTTGCTTCCTTTGTCTGTGACAGCCGACCCCAAATATATGCATGGCTTCTTCCTTCACTGTCTTCAGGCCTCTCCTCACATGTCACCATGTCTTCTGACTCCTGACCAATTTATGTGGAATAAACCTGACTCAGCCCCTCAGCACCACCCCATCCAGCTTACCTGGGCAACCTTACATTTTCATTTGTCCAAGCTGGATGCCCCAGGTTATGCCTGCTGACCTGACTCCCCATCTAGTTTTCAACTCCTTTTATTCTAAAAAGTGTCCCAATTTGAAAAAGAAATTACTTATCACCCTATCCTTATCTTGATTCACTTTTCTTCATAGCACTTAACAATTATGTGCCATATTGTACATTTGTATGTTTGTTTTCTAGCTCCCCCAAAGGGACTGTGAATTCCATGTGACAGAGTCTTTATTTTTATTGTTGACTGTTTTATCACCAACACGTAGAATATCACCCAACTTCATTTGTTGTGTTAAGTAAATAATTAATAAGTACACTAGCTGAATGACTTTGGGAACTGTTTCAACTTCCGTTTTTTCCTCATTCTGTAAAATGAAGTCCTAGATTAAATGAGGCCGTTAAGGCCATTCCAGCTCTAAAATACAATAATTGCTTGTGAAACCTCATTCCTTTTTGATACAAGTTTCACTTAAGTCAACAGTGTAGAGGAAGAACACTAGAGCAATAATTTTCATAAGCTAGAGTAATCCTCCAAAGCAATAAAAGACATCGTTCTAAAGTACAATTTCATTTAAGCAGCATGGATTGATTTAAAAATAATTACCCAGGGCTTCCCTGGTTGCACAGTGGTTGGGAGTCCGCCTGCCGGTGCAGGGGCCACGGCTTCGTGCCCCGGTCCAGGAGGATCCCACGTGCCGCGGAGCGGCTGGGCCCGTGAGCCATGGCCGCTGGGCCTGCGCGTCCGGAGCCTGTGCTCCGCAACGGGAGAGGCCACAACAGTGAGAGGCCCACGTACCACAAAAAAATAATAATAATAATAATTACCTGGGTGACAACTTGCAGGAAGACTCAAATATAAATCCTTATTAATCATTTTGTGACCTAATTGAGTTTTTCCATACATTCCTGTACTATTTTAAAATATTTTTATAGGATGGGTAAAGTTATTTATGGAATTCATCTTATGATAAAGACCTCCCCACATTTCTATCTCCAGCCCAGACCTGTCACCTGAATTCCAGACTCGTTTATCCAAATGCCTGTGAAATCTCTGCTTGCATTTCTAATAGGCATCTCAAACTGAACACATTCAAACCTGAACTCCTAATTTTGTCCCTAAACTTTCTGCTCTCAAAGTCTTTCTCACTTCAGTGGATGGCAGGTCTATTTTTTCAATTGCTCAGGCTAAAATCCTTGCTGTCATCCTTGATTCCTCTTTCATCTTACACTCTGTATCCAGTCTATCAGCAGATCCTTTTAGCTATTCCTTCAAATGCACCAAGGATCCGACTTGTTCTCACCCTCCTATACTCTTGCCCTAGTGTAGCCAATACTGCATTTCTCTGAATTACTGCAATAGCATTTTAACTAGTTTTTCCCTAGCTTCTGCCCTACTCATCCCTCAATACCCACCCATGTGTATTTTCGATAAAGCACCCTGAAAGATCATTTTAAAGCCTAAACCAGATCATGTCACTTCTCTGCCCCCAATCCTCTAATTGCTTCCATCTGACTCAGAATAAATGCCATGTTCCTAATAGGAGCCAGTAGGATCTGCCACCCTGCTGCCTCTCTGACTTCATCTTCTCTACTTTTCTTCTTGTTCTATTTGTTCTAGTCACAGAGGCAGAGAACACACCACATAACCTCCCACCTCAAAAAATTACTTGCTATTGACCTTGCTTAGAATACTCATCCCCTCAGAGGTCTGCATGGCCTGATGTCTTATACACGTTAGGTCTCTCCTCTAATGTCACATTACCAGAGTGGTCATTCCTGTGCCCTCAATATAATATAGCAACTTCCTCCCTAGTTCACACTTTTCCGATTTCTTTTACCCTACTTCCTCTTTTCTGGTTAGTAGTTAGCCCACTTGACATACTGGAACGACATGATATATTTTGTGTCTGTTTCTTTTCTCTCCCCCTCTCCTAGAATGTAAGTTCATGAGTTATACAGCATTGTTTCAGTAAAGCTAACTTACTTTAAATGAGTTATCTTTAAATTAATGCACATTTTGAAACTGTGTTTTAGAAACTTGTTTATGAAACTGAGAAATTCCCTGGTGGTCCAGTGGTTAAGACTCTGCACTTTCACTGCAGGGAAAGTGGGTTTGATCCCTGGTCAGGGAACTAAGATTCCATATGCCATGCAGCATATGGGATCTTATTATGAGATCATACTTAAATTTTAAAAAATTTTTTTAACTTGTTTATGAAGCTGAGAATAGGCACAAATGCAAACAGTGTAAAATGCCCAGTCACACTTGTAAGCACCGTCCTCCAATTGAGTAACACACGCTTGACGTCTAGGGGGATGGCAAGGTTGGATGTCAATCCTTCTTAGCTCTCAGAGGAGAGGAAAGGGGTGGCCGAATCAGAGGTGCCTTGATGCTTTCCCACTTTTTCCAGTGCACTGAATACTTCTTGCTGTTTTAGTTCTGCAAACGACCCAGAAAGTGTAGACCTTACACTACCTTCTAGTTGTTTAGAGTTCTCCAGTGCAGCACCCTGCTCAAAACCTTCCCCACCAAAGTGTTCATTAATCCTAGAAGTGCTGGTGTCTATGTCAGCACAGAAGAGGATCTGGAACTTCATCTAGTTCAGCCCTACAATTTTCTAAGTGAGGAAACTGGAACTCAGGGAGGTGAAATGACTTATCCGAAAGCACTCAGAGGTGGCCCCAGAGTCCAAGCCTCCAGTTCCCCATTCCTGTTCATCTATACTGCACTGTATTTTATCAGCCTGTTATTCACATTGATTAAATATAGGAAATTACCTAAAAGTTCAACAGTACGACAATGGTTACCTATATTCATATGATGCCTTACTGCACAGCTTTTAAAACTCATCATGTAGAAAATCATTAAATGACATGGGAAGTACTGGCAGCATAGCTAAGTGAAAAATAGTTAAGTAACATAACCTCAATTATATAAAATAGTTGTGTAAATGATGAGAAGGCTCTACACATCAAAAAAAATTATCAGTGGTTACTTCTGGAAGATGGGACTAGAGATTTTTTTAAACTTGTTTTTACACTTTCATAATTCCCAAATCAAAACATTTAAATAAGAGTCCATTTTGAACTTTCCCCCTGCATTTCACTTCCAATGAACTTTAAGGTCTACATTTTTAAGCACTGGAATATATTTATATGTGCTAACTTTTTTTTGTATACATAGCATGTGTAAGATGTATGTGAGGTATAAATGTGTGGAAGATTCAACAAGCTTCATAGATGTATAGAATTACTAGCAATTAAGTCACAAGAGAGAATGGCTTGTAACTTTCTTAACCAGGTTTATAAGGTAAAGGTTTTGGGGGGAGAATAATATACCTTATTATAATCATGAAGCCTTACTATTTTCTTTGTAATTCTCATGTTTAAAAATTATACTTCATTATTATACAAAATTATTTTCTTACCCTCCAAAACGTTTTTAAAATTATTTAAAGCCCTTATAAATCATCATAACACAAAATTCTGTTAGTCTCTTCTTCGCAACTGCAGCTTTTGCCAAGTTATTTTAGAACTTTCACGTAGACAAATAGTGCTGCTTCATAGGAGAAGGACCATACTTAGTTTCGTTTTGCTTTGTTTTTGTTTTTCACAACGTATGCATCTCAACCAATCTTGACAACAATCAGTTTATAACCATTGTTCAGATAAGTAAAATGACTTCAGAGTCTCAGGAGCTTGCCAAACGTCCTACCTCTAGCATGTGATGGAGCTAGGTTGGAGCCCAAGTCTACATGTCTATAAACTCATGTAATGCTGTTTATATAGAATATTTTATTTTATTTTTATTAAAGTATAGTTGATTTACAATATTACATTAGTTTCAGGTGTACAGCATAGTGATTCACTATTTTTAAAGATTTTACTCCATTATAAATTATTGCAAGATAATAGCTATAATTCCCTGTGCTATACAATGTATCCTTGTTGCTTATCTATTTCACACATAGTAGTTTGTATCTGTTAATCTCATACCTCTAATTTCATGGATGTGTAAATATATATATATATGTATATTACATATATATATGTCACATCTTCTTAATCCAGTTGTCTATACAGAATATTTTACATTAATGTGGTGGCATTTCTTCACACAAGTGATAAAATGGGGAATTTTATCCTAATCTTTCACTCTTCTTAGGCCCCTCCAAGTGCCATCTCTCACTATCCAGAACTTCTTACTGTAGTATGTCACCAGGGGCTGCTCCATGATCCAGATCTGAATTGTCACTCCACCTCCACCACCTCAGCTAGATACTTATTTCCAATAAAACATGCTGAGGACATCCCCTTGGATAAGTTTACTCAGGGCTGCCTTAGTGCTTGATTCACATATTTTCTATAGTATTCATTGCATTGTCTTATAAATATCAGTTCTAGTTTTTGTTTGCCCCACAAGATTATGAGCTCTTCAGGGGCAGAAACCAAATCTTATTCATCTGTTTAGAAATACCCAATGCATAAAATGAAATCTCCAAGTAAACTGAACCTCCAAATAAATACAATTAGTTTCAAGTTACAAAAGAGACAAATCATGATTACCCAAAGTATATGATACCAGCATCAGACAAGGAAAAATTCACAATGTCTTGTGCTGATAAGAAACATAGCAAATAAAAGAATAAATATATCCCATTAGGAGGAAAAACAAAATTAAATCAACTGAAATCGTCCTAGATATGACATAGATGATAAATTTAATAGATAACATCATTAAAACAGTTATTATAACTATATTTAATATTCTTAAGGTGGCAATAGCCATCCAGTTTCTTAGTCTTTCTAATTACTCTTTCCTGACCCTCCCATAGACCTGAGATACATCTGTTTGTGCATTCTCTTCCGCTAATACCCTGTCCTAGTTCACCACGGGTCAGTGTTGTGTAGTTGCACTTCAGTTCCACATCAGGGCTGCCAGTGCTCCACCTCTCGCCAGCAATGGGCTTCTCATTACCTGTTGGTCAGCCGTGAAGTTCCCTTTCAAGATCTTCCTTTAAACTGTGATTTTAGTCAATTTTGTTACGATGTCCCTGGGTGTAGATGTTCCATGTTTTTTGTGCTTGGTTAGGGTTTATTGAATTTCTGAGATGTATAGCTTTAACAAAATTTGGAAAAATTTCAATCATTATTTTTGCATCCGTTTTCTTCTGGATCTTCTCCTAACCCCCACACCTGTCCTCCTTGCCCATTTATTCAGGGACTCCAGCTGCATGTGTATTAGTCTATTTAAAGTTGTTCCACAGCTCCCTGATGTCCTATTCTTTTTTGTTTTTTGCCTCTGTGGTTCACGTTGGATTGTTTCTGTTGCCGTGTCTTCAAATTAACTAATCTGTTCTTCTGCAATGGCTAATCTGCCATTCATCCCATCCAGTGTATCTTTTCGACATAGACATCATATGTGTAGTTCTAGGTGTTCTTAAGAGGAACTTAACATATTTAATCTTTCTTCTAGCTTCTTGAACATATGGCATGCTGTGATAACAGCTATTTTAACGTCCTGTCTGCTAATTCTATCATCCATGTTTTATTCTGAGTCATTTTCAGTTGGTACATTTTTTTTCTCCTTCTAATGGGACATATTTTCCTGCTTTTTTTTTTATGTTTGGTAAGTTTTATTGGATACCAGTCTTTTTGAATTTTACCTGTTGGATACTAGTTATTTTTGGACTCCTATAAATATTTTTAAATTTGCTCAGGGAAGCTGTTAACCTACGTGGAAGCAGTTTGATCATTTCAGGTCCTGCTTTTAAGTTTCGTTAGATGGCAACAATGAGGAGTTTTGTTTAGGGTGAAATTTTCACCACTACAGAGGGGGCAAAACTCCATATTCTGTCTCCTGTGAATTCTGAGGTTTTTCCAGTCATGCTGGTGGGAACAGGCCCCATGTGAGCTTATGCCCCTTCTAACCCTTTCACATGGTTCTTTCCATGGCATCAGGGCATTACCACCTGTGCTTGTGCAGATCAGCGCTCTGACAGACACTGAGGTCCTACCCTCTGAGTATCTCCTCTCTGTGCTGCTCTCTCCTCCACATACTCTGCTCTGAGAACTTCAGCCTCCTAGCCCCCCTGGATTCCAGTTCCATTTCCCTAAACCGGGGACACCATCAGGCTCTGCCTGGGCTCCCTTGCCCTGTGTCCAGCCCTCACAGTAAGCTGAGACAATTATAAAGTCCATCAGTTTTTTTTGTTTGTTTAATTGAAGTATAGTTAATTTACAACATTATATAAATTACAGGGATGCAATATAATGATTCACAATTTTTAAAATTTATACTCCATTTATAGCTATTATAAATTATTGGCTATATTCCCTGTGTTGCTCAATACATAGTAGTTTGTACCTGTTAATCCTCTACCTCTATATTGCCCCTCCCCCCTTCCCTCTCCCCACTGGTAACCACTAATTTGTTCTCTGTGTCTGTGAGTCTTTTTAGTTATATTTACTAATTTGTGGTATTTTTTAGATTCCACATATGAGTGATATCAGAGAATATTTCTTTCTCTGACTGACTTATCTCATGTAGCATAATACACTCCAAGTCCATTCATGTTGCTGCAAATGGCAAACTTTCATCCTTTTTATGGCTGAATAGTATTTCATCCTTTTATGGCTGAATGTGTCTGTATACACACACATACACACACACACACACCATATTCTTTACCCATTCCTCTGTCGATGGACACTTAGGTTGTTTCCATATCTTGGCAATTGTAAATAATGCTGCTATGAACATTGGAGTACATGTATCTTTTTGAATTAGTGGTTTTTTTTTTTTTCCAGATATATACCCAGGAGTTGAATTGCTGGGTCATATGGTAGTTCTATTTTTAGTTTTTTGAGAACCCTCCATACTGTTTTCCACAGTGGCTGCACCAATTTACATTCCCACCAACAGTGTAGGAGGGTTCCCTTTTCTCCACATCATCACCAACACTTGTTATTTCTGTTCTTTTTGATTGTAGCCATTCTGACAGGTGTGAGGTGATATCTAATTGTGATTTTGATTTGCATTTCCCTGATGACTAGCAATGTTGAGCATCTTTTCAGGTGCCTGCTGGCCATCTGCATGTCCTCTATGGAAAATGTCTATTTTATTTTATTTTATTTATTTATCTTGCCACATCACATGGCTTGCAGGATCTTAGTTCCCCGACCAGGGATCGAAACTGCACCTTCAGCAGTGAAAGCATGGAATCCTAACCACTGGACCACCAGGGAATTCCCTATTCATATTTAATTGGGTCGTTTGTTTTTTGATATTGAGTTTCATGAACTGTTTATATATTTTGGATATTAACCCCTTATTGATCATATCATTTCCAAGTATTTTCTGCCATTCAGTAGGTTGTCTTTTCATTTTGTTGATGGTTTCCTTTGCTGTGCAAAAGCTTTTAAGTTTAATTAGGTCCCATTTGTTTATTTTTGCTTTTATTTCCTTTGCTGTAGAATAAACATCCAAAAAACTATGGCTATGATTTATGTCAAAGAGTGTTCTGCCTATGTTTTCCTCTAGGAATTTTATGCTTTCCAGTCTTACATTTAGATCTTTATACATTTTGAGTTTATTTTTGTACATGGTGTTAGAAAATGTCCTAATTTCATTCTTTTACATGTAGCTGTTCAGTTTTCCCACCACCATTTACTGAAGAGACTGTCTTTTCTCCATTGTATATTTTTGCCTCCTTTGTCCATAAGCGCGTGGGTTTATTTCTGAAAAGCTCATCTTTGTTTGTTTTTCATCTCTGGGATCACTGATTTCATTGACTGAAAGCCAATGTCTTCATATATTTTATTCATTTTATCAGCTATTGAGCATGAGAAGGTAAATTCATTCCCTGTTATTTCATTCTGTTTGGAAGCTGAAGGCTTACCAAGTCTCATTTTAGAGTCTGCTTCCTGCAGTCAAACCTGCTATTAACTGTTCTAGGCTAGTTCCCAGGAAACAGACTCTCACACTCTGAGATTTGTGTATACGATGTTTATTAGCGAGTGTTCTCGGTAGCACCTCTAAGAGGGTAAGGCAAGGGGGACTGGACAGCACAAGTTAAACTGCAATGCTGTTGTGAAAGAGGTCTCTGCCAATAATGAGGAAGCTCGAAAGACAAAAGGATCTTTCAGAGTTGTCCCAATTATATCCCTTTTCTTACACATACACCACTGAGGTGCAGGAAGCTCTCAGAGAGAAGACATAACCTTGCGTTGAGTGAGGAGCTTTCTCTGGTAGGTAAGTGAGTACCTCTGTCCAGGCTGAGTACCACCACATCCAGTGCCTAGGTGACTGCAACCTTACACAAATGCACATCAGTTTGCATCCTGGTGAAGTGTTTTATTATAGTCAGGAAAACTTGTTTCTTATTTAAACAGCTTATCGAAATGGAAAGTATTTTTCAGCTAGTATCAAGAAAATATCTTTTCCTTATTATCCCACTTTTTATGAATCTCTCTTCAGAATTTCCTTTCAAAGACAATTAAGACTGTAAGTTAAGGTCTGCCCAGCATAATGAGGCTTTCTCTGGCAGGGACAGGGAGGTTTCATATCTATCAGATCCAAATCCTCGATAACTAGAGGGCTCTGAAGAGACTGAACATTAAGGGGCGAAACTGAATCTAAGTTGCAATTTATAATAAATTTTTCTAGGACTGATAGTAAACATTTTTCTGTACTCCTTCTGTTTGAAGGAGGCAATGTAGCATAGAACTTGAGAGCATACACAGGTAGAAAGTTTCAGTGATGCAAGATGAATAAGCTCTCGAGATCTGCTGTACAACATTGTGCTTACAATTACCAACACTATATTGTGCTCTTAACAATGTATTAGAAGGGGCTTCTCTGGTGGCGCAGTGGTTGAGAATCCGCCTGCCGATGCAGGAGACACGGGTTCGTGCCCTGGTCCGGGAAGATCCCACGTGCCGCGGAGCAACTAAGCCCGTGAGCCATGGCCGCTGAGCCTGCGCGTCCGGAGCCTGTGCTCCGCAACGGGAGAGGCCACAACGGTGAGAGGCCCGCATACCGCAAAAAAAAAAAAAAAAAAAAAAATGTATTAGAAGGGTAGGTCTTGTATTAAGTGTTCTTACTACAATAAATAAAATAAAAATCATAAAATAAGTGTGCACTCTGAAGCCAGATGGCTGACGTTTACATTCTGGCTCTACCCGCTCTGTGCTTTGGACTTTGGGCAAGGTGCTATGCTTTTTTTTTTTTTAGTGGTACGTGGGCCTCTCACTGTTGTGGCCTCTCCCATTGCGGAGCACAGGCTCTGGACGCACAGGCTCAGCGGCCATGGCTCCGCGGCATGTGGGATCTTCCCGGACCGGGGCACGAACTCGCGTCCCCTGCATCGGCAGGCGGACTCTCAACCACTGCGCCACCAGGGAAGCCCAAGGTGCTATGCTTTTTAAAGCTCATGTTCCTTCTCTACAAAATGGGCTAATTATAACCCCTTACAGGGTTGCCACCACTGAGGCCGTCAGAAGCAGAATAATGTGGTTATAAAGAGTGTGGATCTGGCACCAGACCACATGGGCCTGAATGCTGCCTGATACTTACTAATTTAATTTAACCTCTGTTTTCTTATTTACAAAGGAGCGATTGTAATAATAGCACATCCCTAGGGTGTTTATTAAATGAGTTTATTAAGTGAGTTTACTAAGTGAGTTATTACAGAAAAAGCATTTAGTAGTGCCAAGCAGATAGTAAGTGCTCAATAAATGTGAGTTCTGATTACGAGATGTTGAGGAGGTTGGCAAAGGTTGATGTGCATTTGGTGAAGAAAAGTAGAACAGGTCCTGCTTTAAGCGCCCTTACAGTTTAGTAAATGAGAAGGGCCAGGGCCTAAGTAATGATAAGAATAAGGTGGAACGTTATCAGAAGTTTTAAAAATGAACAAATAAAGCTCTGTGGAAAATAAAGGAGAAAGATACTAATTTCTAAGGCAGAGTGGCAATTGAAAGACGGAACTTGTAAAGGCAGTTAACCTGAACCATAAGCAGAGCAGGCAGAATTTACGCTTCCTCATTTATTTGGTTAAAAGTAGGCAACTTCATAATTGACCTAATTGCAGAAAGGGAGCCGCACCATCCGTGTAATTTCCCGAGGCTGTGGGACCAAGTGTCTAAAGTTGCCCAGAGCTATGGCTTTAAGCATCCGAAACACTGCCCCTCTCCCCGCCCCACCTCCTACTCAGCTCCAGTCACCTAGGGCTCCCAAGGGTGGGTAGAGAAGTGGTTACCAAAACTCACTTCCCCGTGCAGTCCCAAGAGAGAGCCCCTGGCGATTCTGTTTCTGCCGGCATGAGGAAGTAAGTATTTCTAACCACTTCCCTATGGAGCAGGGGTTACTGTTGTCTGAAGTCATACCTCTTCCTCAAAACGTTAAGTACAGATTAAAGAAAGGCTCCACTCTGTGTAGCTCTCATGAAATACAGGCCCTGTTCCTCAGCCTTTGAAAGTGGTTAAACAGCAAGAGAACTTGGACATCTCTAAGCGGAGTGGCAGGCCATGGAGGCAGGCTACTCTTGCTGTGCCACTGGCCCCATGTCAGACAAGCCCCTTTACCCCTCTGCACTTCAGTTTTTTTACCTGTGAAGTAAGGAAAGTATTAGCTATCGTTATCTGAGTGCTGATAATGTTCCAAACACAACATTTCAGGTAAGGAGTAGTATTCTTTCCTTTCTGCACATGAAGAAAATGGAATTCAGAGAGTTTAAATGACTTACCCAGGGTAACTCAGTAAGAGTCAGTGTTTAACTTTCAGGTCTGTCTCCAAAGCCTGTGCTCTAAGGAGCTAGCAGCCCTCCCTAAGCCTGGCATGTCATAGGCACTCAATAAATCACACCTATTATTAACATTTCAAAATGACATTGACCATAATTACCACCTGCACATAAGAATATGGATTTTTAAAAAGATAGATATAGGGCCTATTTTCCTTTTTGCACTGGCACATACAAATGCCATCTTATGGTTTATAGAGGAGCATATTTGCCTCTTAGTATCATGACCTGACCAGAGTTTGGCCTCAGAAAAAAAAGAAATTCCATTTCTGCATGCTGCATGCATAATGTAATAATGGAGAAAAACACTGGACAAGGAATTAATAAGCACTTCATACTTTAAAAGCAAATTTTTATTATCTCATTGTATCCTGATACCAACTCCCTTATTTTATTTTTATCCTAATTTAACAGATAAGAAAACAGTCTCTGAGTGGAGGAGTAATATGTCTGGTTGAAAGCCGTGCTCCTGTTTTTAATGCCTCTTGTCCAAACTCTACCACTAAGTAGCCAAGCAACTTTTGGCAAGACATTTCTCTTCTCTTTGTCTGGGGTTCTTCGTCTGTAAAATACGTGTGGGCTGTAGATCACCTGATTTCCTAGACATTTCTTCTCTAATGGCCTTGGCACCTTGCAGCCATTAACTACGACTTCAGGGATGGCCCTTGTTCAAGAGGAAACTCACCCGTCCATGGGTTGGTTGCTTAAAATTGTGCTATTTTTTTTTTTTTTTTTGCGGTATGCGGGCCTCTCACTGTTGTGGCCTCTCCCGTTGCGGAGCACAGGCTCCGGACGCACAGGCCCAGTGGCCATGGCTCACGGGCTTAGCTGCTCCGCGGCATGTGGGATCCTCCCGGACCAGGGCACGAACCCGTGTCTCCTGCATCGGCAGGCGGATTCTCAACCACTGCGCCACCAGGGAAGCCCAAAATTGTGCTATTTTTACCCAATAGTCTTTGTATATGCTTATGGCATTGCATTGATGACTCTGATTAGATTTAGTATTAAATAATATTTTCTTGAAGTTTGATCCTTTACTTTCATTCAGGAGAGCTCTCTGGAAATCTCAATCCTGGGATAAATGAGGCAGAGTTCTCAAGGTGCCTTCACTTTCTTCACACATACAGCTATTTGTAGGGCATTTCTTCAGTCATAACATTAACACTGCTGATTTAGAAGTTATTTATCTTGCATATAGAATACAGAGAAGTTGTTATCTGATTGTCATCTATGTAACACCCAATAATAAGATTGGGATAGTCTGACAAAGCAAAAGCTACGCTGAGCAGAGTGGTCTAGGCATTCATTCCTCAGAGCAGTTGAAAGATTTGCTTTGCAGGAAGCTGCTTCTCCCTTGTAGACCTGGGCCACTGAACAGTTCCAAGAACAGAGGGAATGTCTTTATTTAAAGATGGTTAATTATCTCTCGGCTAATGGAAGAGACCACCTAGTGATAGGCCTGTGCACGGTTAAATCTCTCTGAAGTGAGGTTGTATTGGTTGAAGTGAGGTTGTATTATTTATATTTTTGCGTTACGGGGGCCTCTCACTGTTGTGGCCTCTCCCGTTGCGGAGCGCAGGCTCCGGACGCGCAGGCTCAGCGGCCATGGCTCACGGGCCCAGCCGCCTGTGGGATCTTCCCGAAGCCGAGCAGGGCACGAACCCGCGTTCCCTGCATCGGCGGCAGGCGGACTCTCAACCACTGCGCCACCAGGGAAGCCCCTGGTTTTATTTTAATGCACTTAAAATTTTTCCCAGTCTAAGCGTTTCTCAGCTTCATTCATTCATGTTATCTGCCTGCTCTTCAAAGGCATTTTGAAATAGAGGCTCCTACTTTCTGTGCTTGCATTATGTTCTAAACATTTCACATACCTCTTATTTATCCTCAAGATAGAACTGTGTTAGCTATTAGCATCTCCTGTTTACAAATGAGTAAACTGAGGCTCAAAAGGAAGAACTTGCCCAAGGCAAGATAACTTATATAGATACCACCAGGATTGGCTGACCACTAAGCTAGAAGCTTAATGGGTCTTGGTTTGCTTGAATTCGTGTCGTCTGGCTCCAGTGCCTTCTCAAGTGAGCTTATCAAGAGCCGCTCCATTCCATGACCTGGATTTATTCTTTCATGTGAACAACCCAAACCCACAACTTATTTAAACACAGACATCATCATTAACGAAACTTAAGCGACTGAGGGTGTCATGATCTTGCCTTCACTACAGGGATCCCCCTGCACCCACCGTATGCACTACTGAACCCACGATTTTCAAGCCATTGGCGAATTACTGTGTCTATAATGTCTCTATAATTATTACTAAAAGAACTTGTTCAGCGGAGAGAAGACCTGGGGAAAGGGGACTTGCATAGTACACGTCTTCACATACAAAGGAGAGTCGATATATGTCTATGGTTCCGAAGGGCAAAGCCTGGCAGAGTCAACCTGATAGAAAAACTGCAGTTTATCAGAGCTGCCCATCAATCCTACGGACAAATCCATGCCCGGGGAGCCTTCCTCCCCGGACGCTCAACCCCTAGGTTACCACCCGCCTGTGGAGCGCCCGAGCTCGCATCCCCACTGCGACCTAAAGCCCCTCCGCTAGAGCCGCCCCTGCCAAAGCCCTGCCAGCACCTGCCCCGCGGCTGCAGGAAGCGCCCGGGCCGTCTCCTGGCAACGGCAGACGCGGAGCCAGGGTCTCAGAGCCGGCTCCTAGCTCAGAGCTCGGCCGCTGCCTGGGTCCGCCTGTGCCATGACCACCAAACAAACCAGAAAGAAAGAGGTGCATAGTATCAACTCGGCGCACGGATCGGATAAATCTAAAGAGTAAGGGACCTCTGCCTGCCCTTGGCCTTTCCACTCGTCCTGGCGCTGCTTCACTGTAGCAAACTATGCCAGGGCACGAGTTTCGATGGCCTCTTGGCAGCTTCTTTCCCTTCTGGGGGAACCCAGGCTCGGGAGATTCTTGCCCTCATCCTTCCTCCATGCCTGCCTCGTTCCACCTCCTCCCAGGTTTCCCTATTTCAGCTGCTCGGCAGCTGCACTCTGGCTCCCATCCATGAACCTCCCACCCCTTCCTGCCCCTCCTCTCCTTCAGAGTCCACCCAGGCACCTAGAAAGGCTGCTGCTTCCTTGCCAAAGAGGCTGGGCTCAAAGTTAGGACCACATCTGCATGGCCCCAGTATTAGCAGAAAGAGACAGAGACAGAGAGAACTTTCACCTCAGTGATGGTTGCCTAGTTTGTATCTGCCCCAGTCCAACAACTAAAGACTTTTACTCAGATTATATCAGACATAAAATGGTTTTTAAAAGTTGAAACGATATAAATATGTAATTCACGTTACTAATGTTTACTCCAAGAAAGCGTACAGGCTTTAGCTCATGGAATCTACGTGATGCCTCTCTACTTGGGGTGGCGTTTGTCATGTCTGTGTATGTACCTCCTTATTACTTTTTGTCCTCTGATGGTTTTTTTTCCCCCTCTAAAAATACCTAGTTATTAATAACACAGATTTGGGGCTATTATTTGAACTTACAAATTTCTAAAATGTATTCCAGCTATAAGGGAGTGCCAGCTGCTAAACCTAACTCAGTGCGGTCGTTCATGTTTCCCCACTATGCCTGTGAGGGGTGGACAGTAAATTCTTTTAGTTGGGTTCTTCGATTTCGGTGGCCTAATTCTTCATCTCCTTCTTTACCTAAAGAATCCCACATTGAACTTCTGTTCACTGATGCCTAGTATTTGAACTCTTTCCCTTCCTGAACTCCTCTCCCACACTTATTCCTATGTCTGTGATTCTCTTTTCCTAGTTCTGTTTTCTCTCCTAAGCAAGCTTCCAGCTTCCTGGCAGATAATCCATTCATTTTTATTAGTAACTTAAATTTCAGATACTATATTACATACGTAAGTGATTTTTAACAGAATTGCTCTCCTGCTACGTACCAGGGTAGGGCACGTCATTTCAATATTTTCTAGTTGCTTCCATTCTTACAGGTCCAAGTTCTACAAGACCCTACAGGATCAAGTTCTTTCCCCTTTTCCCCTATTCCTTTTCTGACTTTACCTCCCCCTTGTTCACTTACTGTCCTCCTTTTCACATCCTGGAGCACCCCAGGCTTTTTCCTGCCTCGGGGCCTTTTCTTTGCTATTTCCTCTGCTAGAAAGTCATTTCCATATGGTTTTCTCCCTCACCTCCTTTAGGTATTTAGCTCAATGCCATTTTCTCATGTCAGCTTCTTTGGCCAACTGGGTTAAAATTGCTATCCCCACTTTCCTGCCAAAACCCAAAACTCCCCATTTTTATTTTGCTGCTTTATTTTTTGTCATTTTTTTTGGTATTTTTTGTTTTATTTTATTTTTTATTTTTTGTTTATTTTTTAATTGCTTTGCTTATTAACATACTATATATTTGGCTTTAAAAATTATCTTTATGCATATGTCATCTTAATAAAATGTAAGTTCCATGAAGGCAAGAAGTTTTCTTCTATTTTATACACTAATGGGTCCTTAGTGATGTTTGGGTCATATGTAGTAGGCACTCAAAAATATTTATTTAATGAATAAGTGAATGACAGTGATTAAATAAGACTGTAACAGGGTTGCAATAAACCCAAAAAAGAAAAGCAAACTTAGTAATGGTTATAATTAATGTACATCGAAGGCTCACAACTCTTAAGGAGTTTTGATTTTAAAGAGTTTATATCCTGAAAGAGATGAGATTGTTAACGCCCATTTAAAAAAAAACCAAAACTGATCAAACCAGATACCATAAAACACAGTACCTGGCCTGGTTTTATAGTGATTTTATCACATGATAGAGATAAGATCCCTGCTGATAGGATGTTAACTCTTTCCTTACTGGGACGTCCCATTTCTTTTTGAGATGATGTTATTTCTAACAGGTTTTTTTTTTTCCAGAAAATGTCTGAATTGAATTATATCAATAAAAGTACATGTATATATTTATGAAAATAAAAGAGTAAGTACTTTTACAATATCTAGGCTTTGCTAGAAACTAGCTATTGAGTATTAAACATCAAATCATTAGGTTCTGCTGTAGCATTATATGATAGAATGTGAAGTCCACTGTAAATCATGTTTATCCTCTAAGTTTTACTGAAGAACTAATTATAGATATCAGGCTAAGTCATAGATTTAGGTGTCACCTAGCATGGGGCCCAGGGATCAAAGTCTAGCAAGGCTCCAGTGTAATTGTCATTTGAAATATACTGGGGACATTTAGAGTAAGTTTTTATATGTCATTATTTTACCACACCTTGTGGTTATACATCCAGTAAATGCAACTAACTCTACATGGTCCTGAGTACGGAAATGAGAGAAAAAAGTATTCAGAGCCTTGAAAATGGCTGTCCCATAAAACCTTATTCTCCTACAGCTGCCATCTGTAGCATATCTCTTGTATTCCCTAAACTTATTTGTCAAATTGGGGACAGGCCCGAGTCTGGCTTTTGCCCAGTCTGGTGGCTGGCACGTAATAGCCACTCACCATTTGTTTATTAAATGAATTCATAGTTTAGTTACCTAGCTTGGTTTTCATTCCTTCTAAAGTTGATTGAAGCCCGGTTCTCCCTCCTTTTCTGATCTGATCCTCTGTTGGCAAAATTCAAAAACTGAGATGTTTGGGCTTCCCTGGTGGCGCAGTGGTTGAGAGTCCGCCTGCCGATGCAGGGGACCCGGATTCGTGCCCCGCTTCACTCCGGGAAGATCCCACATGCCTCAGAGCTGCTGGGCCCGTGAGCCATGGCCGCTGAGCCTGCGCGTCCGGAGCCTGTGCTCCGCAACGGGAGAGGCCACAACAGTGAGAGGCCCGCATAACGCAAAAAAAAAAAAAAAAAAAAAAAAAAACCACAAAAAACTGAGATGTTTCAACTGAGAAAGCAGAACCATCTATGTCCAGCTGTGACCAAATTCATAAGTAAATATGACTTTGAATCACCAAGAATTAAGTATGCCAGGTAACTGAGCTGACAGTTTTTACATTAGATTAAGGTATTTCTATCTTATGTATTCTGTATTTCTCTGTATCAGCAAGAATGAAATCTCTGATATAGGGTTCACCCTTGCACCATTTTTTGTGACATTAGATATGTCATTTTTTAATTTTGACATTCAACTTTTTCTTCTTTAAATGAAGGACCATCTACTTAAAATTGTTCCCATTCCAACATTCCCTGTCTTCCGTTCTCTACTTTATTTTTTCCTCCAGCTCCAAACTATCATGATTCCTTCAGATTTTTTTTAACTCTACTAGATCCATAAGTGAGAGAATTTTACTACAGTAAAGTGTTCAAAACTTTGATTTAACTTATTGTTCTAATTGGGGGTGTCATCTTTCTAAAATTTCATCTTTGAGAACAATATTTTTTATTGTCATAACAACTGTCACAAATTATGTCTTTCATTATTAGTACCTAATGATAATTAGAAATTACAAACCCATTTAAATTAATCAATTTGAAAACTAGTGTGTACTGCAAAGATACCGTGGAAGGATTTGCAGTGACACAAGACAAAAATGTGATCTTCTTAGAAGTACTGAATATAAGTCTTGGTGTAGATGACAGACAACTTAAAAGAGGGAAGAGAAGGCATGCAATTTAAGTATTAAGAGTTATTAGAAGTGTTAATGCTTACACTTGAAATGCTAAAATATTTGAAACTTGAATGGGAAGTTTGAGATAAGAATACAATTTGGTGTTTATAGTCACAAAATTTTGTTCCACTTCCAATAGCACATTAAAATCAAGATCAAAGAGATAATTTGTTGAACTAACAAGAATTACGCAAACTTCTAGATTCTTATAGATGATGAAATATCATTAGACCTCTTTTTAAAAAATGTATTTTATTGAAGTATAGTTAATTTACAATGTTGTGTTACTTTCTGCTGTACAGCATAGTGATTCAGTTATATATATATATATATATACATTCTATTTCATATTCTTTTTCATTGTGATTTATCACAGGATGTTGAATATAGTTAGACCTCTTTTCAAAACAGAATGAAATATATTTCATAAAGCTCAAGTTAATCTATACTTACTGAAGGTGCATTTAAATTTCATAGAATTCTCAAAAAAGATCAACATATTTGTCTATACAAAACTTTGAAAACAAGACTATTACAAGACTGGAATTATGATTAATACTATGAAAGCAGCATAAAATAGAAGAATACATATCTTACTGAGGATTAAATTAAGTGAATTCCTGGTTATACCAGGTCAAAGAGAGAGCTGCTTCAATGAAACCATGCAACGGGGGTTGATAGATAATCTATTCCTCTACCACCAGAAATCAAAAAGGAAAAAAATGTGTATGTGCACTAGGGAGGGAGGGAGGGAGGGAGGGAGGGAGGGAGGGAGAGAGAAAGAGAGAGAGAGGAAGAGAGAGAGAGAGAGAAGGGAGATGCCTTTTGTAGCTCTAGGTATAGTCCTTATAGCTCCACAGAAAAAGGCAGAGAGGGAAGAGGAGAAGCATGGCAGGATACAACCCAGGGTTCACACTGAGTTTTGTGATTTACCCAGGTCACCTCTGAGAACCTCAACAACTAAGGTCATAAGTACTCACAATTTAAAAGGTGATCTCTGGTGACAAAAACTTCCCTAGAGGAAAGCCAGTTCTTTATGTTCATTTCCCAATGATTCATACATTTCACTTTTATATATGTTATAAACCTTATACTGCATTATTTGTGTAAGTAGTTAATTTCATTACAAAAATATTTAAATAGTAGAATAACTTGTATATTTAGCCATGTAGTCACTACTACTGATTTTCTTTTTTCTTTGTATAGATCAATATTTCTATCTAGTATCATTTTTCTTCTGCTTAAAGGCCTTCTTTTATTTTTTATTGTGGTGAATTTTTCAGCTGATGAATGCTTTTAGTTTTCTTATGTCAGAAAAAAAATAGTGTTTATATCACTTTCATTTAAAAGAATATTTTCACTAGATGTAGAATTCTAACTTGGCAGTTTTTTTTTTTTTTTTTTTAGTCTTTTAAAGATGTTGCCCATTCACTTACATTGTTTTTAAATGAGAAATTTTCTGGTTTCCTTTTCTTTGTTCCTCTGCATGTAATATGTCTTTTTTTTTCCTCTGGCTCTTAAGGTTTCTTTTATTACCACTACTTTTGAGCCATTTGCTTATGTTGTACCTTGGCATGATTTTCTTTATGTTTCTTGAGTTTAGGGTTAATTGAAATTCTTGAATTGGTGGGTTTATAGTTTGCATGAACATTTAAAAAATTTTGATCATAGCTTCTTCAAATATTTTTTCCTGTCTCCTATCCTTCCTTTAATAAGAAAAATGATTATTAGACTGTTTTCCCAGAGTTCACTGATACCTTGCTCATTTTCAATTTTTGTGCGTGTGTGTGTTTCATTTTGGATCATTTCTACTGCTGTCTCATCAAGTTCAGTAATCTTATTCAATCTCTAATTTACCACTAAAACCCTTCTTATGTATTTTTTGTCAGACATTTTAGTTTTCATTTAAGGTATTTCAATCGTTTTTAAAAATCTCATGTGCATGAGATTTATAAGACCAAAGAAAAAAGTACCCAAAAGAATTGGAAGACTTACATAGGGCCAGGACTAGTCCTATTTTTATCAGCTTGAAAACCCACAGCTAGCAGAAAAAAGAAATAATAAAGATTACAGCCAAGATAAACATAACGGAGAATAGAAAAATAATAGATAAAATAAAAAATTCAGAAGTTGGTTATTTGAAAAGGTCAACAAAATTGATAAACCTTTAGCTACATGGACTAAGAAACAAAAGAGAGAAGGCTTAAAATCAGAAATGAAAATGGGGACATTATGACCAATTCTACACAAATAAAAAGAATTATAAGAGTTCTATGAACAAGTGTATGCCAACAAATTAGATAATTTAGATGAAGTGGACAAATTTCTAGAAACACAAAACTTACTAGACTAAGTCAGGAAGAAATAGAAAATCTGAATAGGCTATAACTAGTAAAGAAATTGAATCAGTAATCAACTATCTCCCAACAACAAAAAAATCTCTGGACCTGATGGCTGCACTGGTGAATTCTATCAAACAGTTAAAGAACTAATACCAATACTTCTCAAACTTTTACAAAAAATTGAAGAGGAGGGAATACTTTCTAACTCACTCTATGAGGCCAGCATTACCCTTTGATTCCAAAGCCAGATAAAGCCAGATAAAGCCAGATAAAGTCACTACAAGAAAAGAAAACTACAAATCAATATCTCTTAAAAACACTGATGCAAAATCATCAACAAAATCGTATCAAACAAAATTCAGCTACATACTAAAACAATTATACACCATGACCAAATGGGATTTATTCCTGGAAAGCAAGGATGGCTCAATCTGTAAAAATCAATAAATGTAATACACTATATAAACAGAAAGAAGGAAAAAAAACACATAATTATCTCAATTGATACAGAAAAAGATTTTGACAAAATTTAACATCCTTTCACGATAAAAAATACTCAACGAAAAGGGATAGAAGGAAACTACCTCAACATAATAAAGCCATATATGAAAAACCCACAGAGAATATACTGAATGGTGAAAGACAAAGTATTTGTTCTAAGATTAGAAAGAAAACAAGGATGCTCGCTTTTGTTATTTCTATTCACCACAGTACTGGGAAATCTAGCCAGAGCAATTAGGGAAGAAAAAGAGATAAAAGGCATACAAATTTTGAAGGAAGAAGTAAAAGTATCTGTTTGCAGATGATATGATTTTATACGTAGAAAAATCTAAGTATTGGAGCTGGCAGCGCGCTGGCGGCGGGGCGCGCGGGTTTCGACGGACTGTGGAAGCTCTCGGCGGAGCCGCGGTCCCCGGCTGCCCGGGTAGCGCCCTGCTTCCTCCCTCCCGCTCCTCCCCTCTCTCTGGGCGGCATCCACACTTCTCTCCCCAAGTGACTGAGGGCCAAGCGGCCCCGCCCTCGCCGCCCGGCTTGGGGTCCGGGTCCCCGCGCAGCGTCTCTTCCCTCCGCGGTGGCTGAGCTGCCCCGGAGCCCAAGCAGAGGGCGGCACGACCCCCGAGGCCGACCGCGGCCCTGCCCACGGCCGCACTGTCGCGTCGTTCTGGTTGGACCTCGCCGGCCGAAACCCAGTGCGCCCTCGGGTCCCCGCGCCAGAATGAAGAAGATGAGCAACATTTATGAGTCAGCGGCCAATACACTGGGAATCTTTAACAGCCACCAAAGTTGAGCTGCATGTGGCATGCAAAGACACTTCCGACAGAGGTTCCCTTTCCAAACCAGACCCCTGTGCCATCCTCAAGATGCAGTCCCATGGGCAGTGGTTCGAGGTTGACAGAACAGAGGTGATTCGCACCTGCATCAACCCAGTGTATTCAAAACTGTTGACCGTTTCTTTTAAGGAGGTGCAGTGCCTGCGGTTTGAGGTCCACGACATCAGCAGCAACCACGATGGGCTAAAAGGAGGCCGGCTTCCTGGGCGGCATGGAGTGCACCCTTGGCTGGATTGCTTTCCAGAGAAAGCTGTCCAAATGCTTGTTGAAGCACGGGAACACGGCAGGGAAATCCTCCATCACAGTGATTGCTGAGGAATTCTCTGGTAATCATGACTACATTGAACTTGCCTTCAACTCATGGAAAATGGATGACCAGGATTTCTTCAGTAAGTCTGACCCATTTCTGGAAATTTTTCGAAAGAATGATGATGCAACTCAGCAGCTTGTGCACCAAACTGAGGTTGTGATGAATAACTTAAGCCCAGCCTGGAAATCATTCAAAGTATCAGTAAATTCTCCATGAAGTGGAGATCCCAACCGCTGACTGATGTGCATAGTATGGGACCGGGACTCCCATGGCAGACATGACTTCATTGGAGAATTCACTTCAACATTCAAGGAGATGAGAGGAGTGATGGAAGGAAAACAGGTGCAGTGGGAGTGCGTCAACCCCAAGTACAAAGCCAAGAAGAAGAATTACAAGAACTCGGGCATTGTGATTTTGAATCAGTGCAAGATCCACAAGATGCATTCTTTCTTGTACTACATCATGGGTGGCTGCCAAATCCAGTTTACAGTAGCTATAGATTTCACAACCTCGAATGGGGACCCCAGGAACAGCTGTTCCCTGCCCTACATCCACCCCTACCAGCCCAATGAGTACCTGAAGGCCTTGGTGGCTGTGGGAGAGATTTGCCAAGACTATGACAGCGACAAAATGTTCCCAGCCTTTGGGTTTGGTGCCAGGATACCGCCAAAGTACAGGGTATCTCATGACTTCTCAATCAACTTTAATGAAGACAACCCAGAATGTGCAGGGATTCAAGGAGTTGTGGAAGCCTACCAGAGCTGCCTTCCCAAACTCTAGCTCTAGGGCCCCACCAGCAATGCTCCCATCATCCAGAAGGTCGCCAAGCCAGCATCAGAGACCAACACCGAGGAGACACCACAATACTTCATCCTGCTCATCCTGACCGACGGGGTCATCACAGACATGGCCGACATGCGGGAGGCCATCGTCCACGCCTCCCAGCTCCCCATGTCGGTCATATCGTGGGAGTGGGCAATGCAGACTTCAGCGACATGCAGATGCTGGACGGAGACGACGCGATTCTGAGGTCACCCAAGGGAGAGCCCGTCCTGCGTGACACCGTCCAATTCGTGCCCTTCAGGAACTTCAGACACACATCTCCAGCTGCCCTGGCAAAGAGCGTGCTGGCTGAAGTCCCAAACCAAGTCGTGGGCTATTACAATGGCAAAGGGATTAAGCCAAAATGTTCATCAGAAATGTATGACTCTTCCCGGACACTGGCTCCATGAACTCTACACACTTTTACAGAGTCCTCAAATACTATTCCTGCTGATCTTTAATACTTCTGTTATCCTGTACTTAAAAACACACACAGGTACACATTTAAAAATGGCACATTTTGGTGATTTTCAACTAACAATTTTTTTTTTTGCATGTGTAGCCCTGAGACCTGGATCTGCTAAGCCCTTGTATTGTTAAAGACTTTTTACAAAGAAACACAGATAATTATAACTTACTCTTTACATTACAGCATGTCACCTTGAAATAAAATGGTATCTGTATCTGTTACAGGTTTGTTGAAATTTTGCTAAATTTATTATCTTTACACTGTAAAGCATCTTGAAACATTTCTTGAATGTTGATAGCCAAAACATATTTGATTTTATCTGCTACAGGATGAGAGACTTTTTAAAATGGCAGATGCATGGACTGTATTTTACATGTGAAAAAAAAAACCCAGAAAATCTAAATACTCTGCAAAAAACTGTTAGAACTAATAAACGAATTCATCAAAGTAGCAAGATACAAAGTCAACACACAAAAAATCAGTTGTATTTCTATACACAAACAATGAACAATCTGAAAAGTAAATTACAAAAACAATTCCATTTACATTAGCATCAAGAAAAATAAAATACTTATGAACTAACTTAATCAAGGAGGTGAAAGACTTGTAAAGTGAAAACTACAAAACATTGCTGAAAGAAATTAAAGACATAAATGGAAACACATCCCATGTTCATGGATTGGAAGACCATTTTAATGTCATTACTACCCAAAGCAGTCAACAGTTTCAATGCATTCTTTATCAAAATCTCAATGAATTTTTTACAGAAATAGAAAAACGCATCCTAAAACTTATAGGGAATGGGTGACCCTCTGAAGATTTCAGGAGTTCTCTCTCTATGAAGCTCTCTTTTCTAGTCCTCTGTCCTTCAAACTCTAGCTACCTTGGTCTCCCCTAGACTTTCTTTCATCTCCATCTCCTCTATCTAAGGAATATGCTGAGATATGCCTCGGTTAACTCTCCCTGCACTGCATCCGGAAAACTCTCTCATGGCCGTAAGCTGAAGCAATTATAGGGCTTACCTCATTTGTTTCCTATATGTTGGTAATCACTGTCCTTCATCATTTTATGACAGTGTCTTGAAAGCCAGTTTCATGTGTTTTGCTCAGGTTTTTAGTTGTCTTAGTTGGGAGGATCAATCCAGTCCTTGTTACTCCAACTGAAGTGGACATGGTATGTCTCAGGTTATTAAGTTCTACCTTTTATTTCTAACTATTAATATGAAAAATTTTAAAGCAGTATTTGTCGATATATATCCACAAATAATATATTGCAAGTATGGATAGAATTCTTTCCTTAAAAATAAAATTCCAAATTAGATATAATTGCCAGTATATATTATATTTTTAATTGGTTTTTGATGTAGTAGAGACATCATGATACAAAAGTTTTAATTAAAAGAATGCAACTTCCAGATCTTATGAAGATTACCTTAAATAAAATTTTCATAATCATTATATTGTGCTCACTTTTGAGTTGTATTTCAACTTCAGTATTCCTCAAACTTCCTATGTTAAACCAGTGGTCTGTTAAGAGTAAATTCTTCATTCTGACATCCAGTAGGGATGCTCTAGTGAAAAGGACAGGATAGTTGTTACATCATTGAAATACTTCCTATCAGTTGGCAAGTAGCTGCTCTTCCGAACTCTCTGAAGAATATTTCTTGCCCATTGAACTCTGACTCCTTTTTGAGAACCCCAGGACCTATCTACAATCTTGTTACTAAATAGTTAAAAACCAGCTCAGGCCTCTAGCACTCTGTTCCAATACAAGAGCAAAGTCCTTTCTGATTGGTGGGTGCATTTTTATATCACCCCTGCTTCCACTCAAGTCTTAACATAGGGAGGTTGGAGGCTTTTCTCCCATCAGGAAGTGCTACCCCTGATACCACATCCATGGTGGTAGAGGGCCACCCCCATCCCCATTTTTTCCCCATTTGGCTAGCCTATTTCCTCATGGAATCATAGGAAAGTGGCATATTGCCTCTGACACCATAAGCTATAAGGGGAGTTATTCCAGCCTTAGTTCAACACTAGGAGTTCATGAATACTGTAGCCACTTGCTCATTCACAAAGCCTATTTCTGGTTTCTTGACATTTGCAGAGTGAATTAAGCTTCTTTTCCAAAATAGACTTTTAAGCTTGTTCAATTCCAATTCCTATTACCTGCTTGTAGATCACACTATTCCAGCCCCCAACCCACCACTACAGGTTTAGTCCATTGACTTTTTTTAACTGAGATACAATTGACATATTATATTAGTTTTAGGTATATAACATTATGATTTGCTATTTGTATATGTTTTGAACGATCACCACAATTAAGTCTAGTTAACGTCTGTCACCGTGTGTAGTTGCACATTTTTTTCTTTGTGATGTGAATTTTAGCAACTTTACTCTTTTAGCAACTTTCAGAGTTACAACAGTGTATTATTAACGACAGTCACTATGCTGTATTTTACATCCTCGTGACATTTATTTTTTAACTGGAAGTTTGTACCTTTTGACCATTGTCACCCATTTTGCCCAGCCCTCACCTCCTGCCTTTGGTGACCACCCACTTACATTTTTCAATGGCTTCCAATCATGATCAATTCATTTTAGTAATGAAAAGTATATATATATATATATATATATATATATATAATTATTTTAACACCTGTGTATCTATTGCTTACATTATGCATCATTTTCATGTCAAACTATTCTGTTTGACTTAGCCCGATGTTATAAATTTGCTTCTTTTACGCTTCCTCTCTTTTCCCCTGGAGTACCTTTATATTTTATATTTCTATTCTGGAAATCAGCCCCTTGCCTGGTTTTCTGGAATTTTTCTTCCCTCTAAACATCGGTTTCCTCTGGAATATAAGTTGGCATTTGGAATATACATATTTTATATTTTAAACATTCCTCACTGATTTTATTAAATTTTTTGGAAATAACGTTCCACAAATATGTTTTGTTTATAAATTGCTAGCCTCTCCTAAATGGGTCAGCGACACTTCATTTATCTCAATAACATATTTAGACGTACTGTGTGGAAGAGAGCATTTAGCCATATAGCAGAGAATATACTTATCTTCGAAATCTTTTAAACAACTTGTAATTTTAATGAATTAAATCATTTACTAGTACTTGGGTATATTGCTATACAAATAGAGTAACTCTGTATACTCTTGATTTTTTCAGGGGCTGCATGTTTGAATTTTCTAAATTTTCAGCATTTATTTCCCAATATTACCAGTTCCTAAATCTTCAAAAGTCCTGAGTTACTTTTGTGTTTAAAGATTATCTTGTTTTCAGAATTGATGAAATCAGGAATAATGTGATTTGAATATTTTGAAGGATCCTGACTATGCTAGAACAGTAGGTACATTCTGGCAATGAAATTCAAAGGCATACTGTGCTGAGAGCTTCACAAACAACAGTTGTACATGATCATTTGAAGTTTACAGTATATTTGACATTGGACTGTATTTGACCATTGCTTGTACTGTGTGTGTAGCACAATAGGGGAGCTACTGAGCTGGTATAATATACCTCTAATGAGATTCTTTTTAAGTGATCTTCAGTATAGATGGAAACAAATTTGACATGTTACAAGGAAAGTAGACCAATTAGTAATAAGGCTTAACAGTTTAAAGAAGGGAGCCAGAATATACTTACCTTGACAGAATGAAGAGGAAAGCAAAACAGTCTCAACAGAGCCCTTATTTTTTAAGAAATTAAATCTTCCTTTTATGAAACAGCTTTTAAGATTTTTGAGCTTCCTGAATAAGGTAATTTTATCACGGTTTTGATGGATGCAAAATCACTAATATCTTTTTATCTGTAATGTTGTACCAACACTTAATAAAACAGAGGTACTATAATACACTAAGTTACGCCTTGATTTTTAAAATTAATACTATGAAAAATTGCCCTTTTTCCCTGAAAACTGTTCTAGTCTTCCTTTTCTTACATGCTACTTAGGACCACCCCTTTACAATGTATATATTATCAGACTTTCTTTTCCAGCAATACGGTGGATCACAATTTTTAAAAATAACAATAATACCTAGAAACACCTACATAAAGAAATAAAAATGTTCAAGATCCAGAAATAAGGATGGAACTGAAAGAATGGCATGGCTCTGAGCATTGCCTTATCAGTTTATGAAAGTGGACTCTTTTGTTTTATCACATATAAGGCAAGATCTTGAGCCCAAATGAGTAAAGGGATTGCTCCCACCTTAGATAAAGGCATGGCTTTCCACGAGTTTAATTCTCGGTAAAAAGGTGAATGAGAAAAATCCACCCAAGCACAGAGAGACTGATAAGAAAGCTAACATTTCTCTGGCTGGTGTCTGGCTGAAAAAAAAAGATTTTTTTTCCCTTGAGAAATGGAAACCCTTGGACTGAGACTTAACATTAGTTTGAGATCTGATTTTAAAGTACCTGCAAGTTTCTGGATGGCTTATTCATTTGGGGTCTGTGAAAGAAGAAAACTCAATACTGCATGCAAAGAACATTCTTTCAACACAAGATTGTCTTGGAGGAAGGGGATTGGAGGGAAAGAAAACCCTTATCCTAATAAGGATAAGCTCATAATAAATGTGTCCTAAAACACAAGAATATAGAAAAGATAGGCAGAAGTTACAACGAACAAAAGAATCAGGTGTCACAAATTTGATAATAGAAAAATGATCTTTATGTAATTTACCATGTATATGTTTATAATGATTAAAGATGTAAAGAAGGAAACCCAAACCCTAAGAAAAGAATTACACTCTTTATGTTAGTAAATGTTAGTAATCAATGCTAGCTGCAATAACAAAGTAGCAACTAGGAAGTACTCAATGCTAGCTTCAGTATCAAACAATCCCCAAATCTCAACAAAAGATATTTCTCATTCATACCAGAGTGTGATCAGGAGTTTAGTGGTGCCTTTGCATGTGCTACATAAGGATTCTTGTCACCTTCCATTTTGTGGTATTACCATTTTCTAAAGTCTTCTCATAAGGACTGAGCCATACATCAAGCAGGAAGAGAGTAAGAAGTATCTCAGGAAATGTTTTAGGAGCATAAAGGTGCGATACAACACATCTCCCCACATGCTGTTTTCCAAAACACCATCACAAAATACCAGCCAACCTGCAAAGGAGTATGGGAAACATAGGAAATGGAAAACAGGACTGGTGAAACTCTGGTCAATCTCTACCTAAATATAAAAATTTGAAACAGTTCTAATTAGAAATTATAGAAATATAAAGACATATATTCTCCTATTTCATGTAAATAGGTAGATGACAGAGAAATATGTAGATTGCCCATGTTGTCCAGGCACTGTTCTAGTTGCTGGAGATAGAGGGAGTGAAGGAAAACCCAGTGTTCCTGCCACTGGAGAACTTACAAACCCTACGTTTGGAAACATACAATAAGCACATAAATGATTAGTGAGAGAATTGTCAAGTGCTATTAAAGATGAAAAGCTGCAGAGAGATGAGGGTTGCTATATGAGGTAGGGTGTTCAGGAAAGTCCCTCCCAAACTTGACCTTAGAAGATGAAATTTGCAGAGACCTTAAACTTCTTGTTGCTAAGTTCAATATTTATTTGTTAATAATTCATCTTGTTTGATCTGTTTGGAGCATTTGGATCTGTTGCTCATTCTCTCATTTAAAAAAAAAATCGCTTTACTTGGCTTCCAGGGCGTCACCCTGTACTGTGTTTTTCCGACCTCACTGTTTCTTATTGCTGCTGAAAGAAAACACCACAAACTCGGTTATTTAAAACAGTACAAGTGGGCTTCCCTGGTGGCGCAGTGGTTGAGAACCTGCCTGCCGATGCAGGAGACACGGGTTCGTGCCCTGGTCCGGGAAGATCCCACATGCTGCGGAGCAACTAAGCCCGTGAGCCATGGCCGCTAGGCCTGTGCGTCCGGAGCCTGTGCTCCACAACGGGAGAGGCCACAACAGTGAGAGGCCCGCATACCGCAAAAAAAAAAAAAAAAAAAAAAAAAAACAGTACAAGTGTATTATTTTGCAATTCTGGAGGTCAGAAGTCCAAAATGGGTCTCACTGAGCTAACAAGTGTCAGCAGGGCTGCATTCCTTTCTGGAGGTTCAAGGAGAGAATCCATTTCTTTGCCCTTTCCAACCTCTTAAAGCTGCCCACCGTCCTTGGCTTGTGGTTTCCTTCCTCCGTCTTCAAAATCAGAAGTTTTGCATTTTTCTGTCTAGTCTTCAGGAGTCACATCTCCCTCAGACACCTTCTGTCTCCTTCTTCTAGTTTTGAGGACCCTTATGATTCCACTGAACCCACCCAGATAATCTGGAATAATCTCCCCATCTCAAGGTACTTAACTTAAAGATATCTACAAACTCTCTTTTACCATGGAAGGTAACATATCCACCGGTTCTGGGGATAAGGATATGGACATATGGACATATTTGGGGGACCATTATTCTGTCTACCACACTCACTGACTGCTTTTCTCAGTTTTTTGGGTTTTTTCTTCTCTTTTAATATGGAGTACTAGGGCAGATATGTAGCTGTATTGATTAATAGAATATTGAAATGTTTTTATATTGATTCGTGAGTAGCCTTAACAATAACCTCACCAATTAGCCTGATCCCCAGACTTTTCTGATTCTTGCCCTGGATCCCTAACCCATGCTGAGGACCTTACATCCCCGACCCTACTACTTAAAGTAAAGAATAAATGTCTGGCGGAGCTGGTGGCTTTGAAGACCCTGATCCAGGATCATGGACAGCATCTATTTAGACCAGTCAATGCTCACTCCTTCCCAGTTGTTAGGCATTTTGAATAGCATCCCTGGGACTGCCTCTTCTTTATGTATGATCATTTTCTTGGTGATTTCACCAAATCTTAAGAGTTTAGATATCATTGAAAGGCTAATGACTCTCAGCTTTTCACTTTTAGTCTATTTCTTTCTTCCAAACATCAGAATTCTATATCTAACTACCTATTTAACATCTCTATGAATGCATGATAAACATCTAAAACACAACTCATTCAAAAGTGAAATGTTGCTTTATTGCCTACCTCAGTTTTGTCTCATCCCATAATCTTCTTTCAGGCAATATCAATTCAATATCTACTTGTTCTGCCTTTAAAATATACACTAGGGACTATTTCTTGCCTCTTCTACTGTTACCCACCTGGTCCAAACCACCGCCAGCTCTCACCTGTTGTTTCAGTGCCTTCTAAGTAGTTGCTCTTGTCTTTTCTGAACATAGCAAGAAAAGTGATTATAAAATTTCAGTTATGTCATGTTATACCCCTGCTCAAAACCTTCCTTTGGTTTCCTGTCTCACTCAGACTAAAGACCCATGTGCTTCCCTTCGTTTAGATCACCTTTGTTATCTTTGCCCATCCTGTTACCTCTCTGAAATCATCTCTTTTTAACCCCCTCTTCAGCCTCACTGATCTCATTATTATTCTTCAAATAAGCTAGGATGCCCTTTGCATCTGGAATACTATTCCTTGTTTGTGGAACATTCTTCCCGCAGGTATCCACATAGCTTGATCCTTTCTTTTCTTTCACTATTTACTTAAATATAACCCTATTATAGACACTTGCCATAACTACTATATTAAAAATTGTGCAACTTAAGTCTCTAGGTCCCCTTTCCTCTTTTATATTTCCCTTTAGCATTTTTCACTTTATAATATACCATTTATTTTACTCAATTTATGCTGTTTATTTTGTGTCTCCACCGCTAGAGTATGAACTCAATAAGGGTAGAGATTTTAGTCTGGTTTGTTCACTGCTTATCCTGGGGTCTAGAGCAGGCTTCCAGCCTCACAAGTAGCTAAAATAACAAGTAGCTTGAATAATTAAGAAGATGCCTTTTTTAGATTTTACAATTCATAAAAATGTAGAAAAAGCAAAAGAGGTTTAGAGATAGGAAAACACCAATATACTCACAGTGAGAGTATAAAATAAGTCCGCTTTTCTGCAGAAAATTACTCAAAATATATCAAAACTTTAAACCTGCATACATTTTGATTCAGTAAGTCTCCTTATTAAAATCTATCCTAAGGAAATAATAAAGTATGCAAAGATTTGGCAACAAGGATAGCCATCACAGTCTTGTTTATAATTAATTGTGAAAAATTTTTGAAATCAAAACCCTCAAATTTCCAAGTACAGAAACTTAGTTAAATGAAAGATAATATATCATACAATGGAAGATTATGCAATCATTCCATTAGTATTTAATCACTTGTTGGCATGGGAACTATCAACAATGTACTGATAGTGGGAAAAAGCAATCTATAAAAGAGAATATGATGAGTGATATCATTTTTGAGGAAAGATGTATATCCTTATACAGTGATCTGAGAGGATGGATAATTTTTAACAATGTGGTTTCTAGAATGAGGTGAGTATGCCTTTCTTATTTATCTGACTTGTATTTTTTAATTTTCTTTTAAAATGATGATCATATAGCACATTTATATTTGGGAAAATCCAAATTATATTTTCACTGATCTTCAAAAAGCAATCACTATTATACATGTAAAGGATTTTCATTGGGTATGGTTTGTATATAAATATTCCCCTTCGTGGCATCTTCTGTGTTTATGATGAATGTCCTGCCTTAATAAATAGGGGCTAAGGCTCAAAATTTGCTTACAGAATGATCTCTGGGGTATTTCTGTCCTTAGAACCTTAACATGTGGAAGCTGTCCATCCACTGTATTGAAAAATATGTTGAACATGATTGCTAACCAGATAATTAAATTTACATCATGAAATTAATCCAGTGTTTAACCTCAGAGATCTGAATGAAAACCATCTCCCCCCTCTGTCTCTAGCCAGTTCCATTTTGGCAGCAATGTGCCACCCAGTGAACACAAGAAGGGGAAATTTCCAATCTGGCCAGAATGGAGCGAGGCAGACATAAATGCTGAAAAGTGGGATGCAGGCAAAGGTGCAAAAGAAAAGGACAAAACAGGGAAAAGCCCTGTACTTGTAAGTAGACTTGACTCTGACTAGATTTCATTCTGGTTTTCAACTGTATAATGGAGTAAGATTTGTTAACGTGTACACGTGCTCCCTCTTCTCCACAGCCTCCACTTAAAAGAGAAATTCTGTCTTTGTCCGCCTCGCCTCCCCCCATCCTACCTTGTGTTTCCAAGCCTTTAGTCCTGAGCTTTGGTGAATCACATTTGAGTAAATGGGAGGAGAGAAATGATCAAAGAGTCGTAATGAAAGAGAGGGAAAATTGATAGAACAGGCTAGCAAGTGGATTTTGAGCAGAATTGGGAACCAGACATTTAGAGTTGGTGGTTCAGAAAATGAGAGACCCCCCCCACGAAACTGTGAGCTGTTATTTGGAGATTACAGGGAAGATAAATTTTTTTTTTTTTTTTTTTTTTTTGGTTTTTGTGGTACGCGGGCCTCTCACTGTTGTGGCCTCTCCCTTTGCGGAACACAGGCTCCGGACGCACAGGCTCAACGGCCATGGCTCACGGGCCCAGCCACTCCACGGCATGTGGGATCTTCCCGGACCGGGGCACGAACCCGTGTCCCCTGCATCGGCAGGCGGATTCTCAACCACTGCGCCACCAGGGAAGCCCCTGGAAGATAAATTTTTAAGAGATGTTACTATAAGAATTGAATCATTCTTAATATCTGCCCCCTAAGATATGTGGGTAAAAATCTAGGTTACTCTTCATTTACCTGTAGCTTTTAAACATGTTGTGTTCCTGAGATTGGAGCTGAGAATGGGGTTCCTACATTTTCCAGTTATATTATTTTAGGTTCTTTCGCTTACTTAAAAATGTTTTGCTTCTAAAAACTTCTTTATAGAAGGTACCAGTCTGGGTTGCATTTTAAATATGACCCATTTATATGGTGCAGTAATTCATTCAACAAAAGTACTTTTAAAACACAATACACGCAGAGGGTGGGGATATATGTATACCTAGAGCTGATTCACTGTGTTATACAGCAGCAACTAACACACCATTGTACAGTAATTATACTTCAACAAAGATATTAAAAAGAAAACACAATACAGTTTTCAAAACACAAACAAAATTACCATAATGGCTAGGTTGAACTCTAGTGTCTGTATTTGCATAAAGCACTCTGAAATGGTCCTTATTAGCATTTACATTTTGTTCACAAAATGCAGTCACCAACTGCATGATTCATATCAGTAATTTGTTTACAAAAGATACTCAATAATTATAACTAATTGCTGACACTGTTAGTATTTGAACAATTTCAAATAACAATATGTGAGGGAATGCATTCTTTGTACCATGCCTAAGGTGATTATGGAACTTTTAGATGCAAGGGACTTTTGAACTCTCCGGGTTCAAATGAAAATGATCATATTCTACATATTTTATAGAAACTCAGATCTTATGGGGATTGTCTGTGAATTTTCATCAGCAAGATAGATTGTGTAAATCTTCAGTTGAGCAGCTGAGCTCTGGAAAAGATCCAGAGATGAGTCACTCCAAACTGTGAAGGACCAATGAGGAAGGGAAAAGCAGAAGTGCCTGGAAAATTTGAAATAAGAAATAGCATAGGGTTTCCCTGGTGGCACAGTGGTTGAGAGTCCGCCGGCCGATGCAGGGGACGCGGTTTCGTGCCCGGTCCGGGAGGATCCCACGTGCCGCAGAGCGGCTGGGCCCGTGGGCCATGGCCGCTGAGCCTGCGCGTCCGGAGCCTGTGCTCCGCAACGGGAGAGGCCACAACAGTGAGAGGCCCGCGTACCAAAAGGAAAAAAAAAAAAAAAAAGAAAGAAAGAAATAGCATATAAAACAACATTTTAAGGACCTTCGAATGCAAACATATCTTTATTAGATGACTATGAAAAATTCTTACAGATCTCTGGAAGGTCAGGTATCCAATTCTTGAACTTAATGTTGTTGGAAGAACATTTATTGGAGAAAAACCATTGAGACTGGAGCAGTAATAAGTGTGCTGGTCAAATGGACAGTTGATGTCCATTTCATTTGGGGCCAACATATAGGACTAGTGCTGGCTGCTGTATAAAGCTGCATGATTTGGGAAGCACTAGCCCTACTCCTGCTGTGAACAGGGGCTATTCCAATGGGGGGTGGCACTTCAGAACCTTAACTAACACCCCATTCTGCCACCGC
Source organism: Kogia breviceps (assembly GCF_026419965.1). Lineage (NCBI taxonomy): Eukaryota > Metazoa > Chordata > Mammalia > Artiodactyla > Physeteridae > Kogia > Kogia breviceps. The sequence continues at coordinate 73,416,763 of NC_081322.1, forward strand.
AGCTTTCACAAGGTAGGAGAGCACAGCTCAAGTCCTGGTTATTACGACGGTGCAGAGCGGTGCCATCTGAGATAGAACCTTGCTTTCCACCCCCAGTTCTGTTCCACAACCTCAGCATTCATGGCTCAGGAAGCAATAGTTTCCCCACTGGAGTGCACCATGGACACTCCAAGCACTGTGGCTGCATTTCTATGGTATGGTGGCACATTTGCTCTGAGCCGTGATTTGCAGCATCCATAATTTACCAGGATAACTTGCCTTAAGCATGTAACCATGGCAGTTATCCTTGGAATTTTACAAAGGCCACTTCTTTAGATGTGAAGCTAGTGATCAGGAATTCAGCCTCAGATGCCCGACCCTTCCCTATAAGTCCAGCGTTATGTCTCACTTCCTCAGCAAGAAAAGGATATGATGGGTGAACCAAATTAAGAGGTATACGATAAAGTACTGTAAGGCGGATGTAAGAAATATACCTAAAGCAAATGACATGGAAAGATTACCACTAACAATATGAGGGGCTCAAATCCTGGAGAAAAGAGAATCACAATGGGATGAGCCCCACTATTTTTTTTCCCTCAAAGACATTTATTAATTCAAGGCATGGAAATTAGAAAGCAAGCACAGAGTAGTGGCCTGGGGCTTATGTCAGTTTTACTGGGCTGAAGGGAAGGAGGATACTGTCTGGGGCTGCCAAAGCAGTCAGAACTTGAACCCAAATCTCAGAGGTAACTACAGAGAAGTGATCTGTAAGTTTTGTATGCAATTTTATTTTGAGACATTTGTCTACCTCCTAAGCTGTGAGTGTGAAGCTTTTGCTGCTGAGCAAGTGAGTAAAAAGCAGCATCCTGGAAGCTTAATAATTGAGAAAAGATTTCAAGATGATAGGTAGATAATGGAATTCAATGTATGCCAAGTGAAGGGACCTTGATAAACACTCCAGACTCTTAGTTAATGCCCCAACATGGCTACAGAATTCCGTATTGAGTAAGACCAAACCAAAATCACACCAGTCCTGCCAAATCCTAAGACCCATTGTTGATTAGGTCAAATTCATCTTGTGCTCTGCCTGTCAAAAGGGAATAAAATACTCCTCTCTGGATGAAGACATCATCATTTAGAACGTGTATAAATTTTTATATCCAGCATATATCATCCAATCAAAATTTACCAGACATGAAGAGAAATGGAACCAAGTGACTAAAAATCAAGAGGAAAAATCAGATAATAGAAACAGATCCAAAGGAGACTCTTTTGGAATCGTCACATAGGGGACTTTAAAATTACTAAATTAATATTTGCAGGGAAAAAAACAATGTGAGAGAAACCCAGAAGTCTAGTACAGCTCCTGAAAAAACATCAGTTTGTCTTTTAAGGACTCATTCTTCTATCATTTTGACTAGATGTTAGGGTTGCCTTTATCTTCATTTGAATTATTCCAGTATCTTAAATTTGACAATAAACCACATGCTCCAGATACACATAGGCACTTATTATGTTTAACGCTCAGACAATGCCCTAGAATATAACCTATTTCTCAAGCCACACCAGCATTAGGGTAAACATATAATTATGATGAAAATCACAAAACAGTATATTTTCCCCTGTGCCTATTAACTGAGGTGAAATTTAATTACATTTCTTTTTCCCATACAGAGTTTATGTTCCTTTAGCATTTTGTTTGTAATCCTAGAAATTGTCATGTTATTTCTTGTAAAGATCCCCCCATCCCCTACCATTTTATGAGCTATGAGAATTTTTACATAGCAGCTACCTGAAGTCTCTCTGACTTGCTAGACTGCTTGCATATGGATATCATTCTTTCTCCAGAACTCACTAATTGACCCATAGTTGGGGCTCAAAAATTAAAGAATTAATTGCATTCTTGAGCATTTATCCCAGAAAAATGGAAATTCACATTCACACAAAAACCAGTAACCTATACACAAATGTTCATAGCAGCTTTATTAGTAATAGCCTCAAACTGGAAACAGCCCAGATGGCCTTCGATGGGCAGGTGGTAAACAAACAAATATCCATAGCATGAAATATTACTCAGCAATAAACAACAAACTAGTGATACATGCAACAACTTGAATGGATTGAATCTCCAGGGAATTAGGCAGAGAGAGAAATAAAGCCAATCCAAAGGGTTATAGACTATATGGTGGGTTCCATTCATATAACATTACTGAAATGACAAAATTATAAACTTCAAGACTAGCGATTGCCAGGTGGTAGGGATTAAGCACAGACTGGGGAGTTGGAAGGTGGGTGCGGTTATAAAAGTGCATAAGAAGGATCCTTGTGCTGATGGAAATGTTCTGTATATCTTGGCTGTGTCAGTGTCAATATCCTGGCTGTGTTCTATAGTTTTGCAAGATGGTACCGCTGAAGAAATTGGGTAGAGAGCATAGGAACTCTCTGTATTATTTCATGCAATGGCTTATGAATCATGATTATCTCAAAATAACAAGTTTAATTAAAACAATAAATGAAAGTCAGATCAAAGGTACAAATTTCATTTACATATCATCTTTTATATGATTCTAACTGAAAAGTAAGTAAATACTTTTCAATATTCTCTGCTCAGATTAAAAAAAACATTTTCAGTGGAAAATGTGGCCATATCTGGCCCATCCAAAATTGTTTCCCCACCATACCTAATTCACATTCCCAAGCCACTCATGCTTGTTTGGACTGCTTCCTCTGCAATCAAAATGCTACTCAGTAATCAAGGTTTCATTAACTGAATACAGTATTGTTAACTTCAATATTCTCCAAGTACTGTATGAACTAGCTCTGAGAACAAGCACACAAATTACTCTAAAATGCTTATTTATTGATCAGATCAATGCACGTATTCATTTTTATTAGGATAGAGGTATTTTAAAATAAATGGAGAAAATACTTAATACGTTTTTTATATAGCATTTTTTTGAAGACCCTGAAGGAAAGATTGAATTACCACCATCATTGAAAATTTATTCCTGGAAACGTCCACAGGATTTTTTAATTAATCAGGTAAGAGATATTTTTACTATTTAAAAACGTATTAACTATGAGATATAATATCCTATTTATGAAAATTCGCATTTTAAAAGCTGTTTAGGGTAATTTTTTCTTGGTATTTAGTAAGAAAAAGTAATTACTTTTTGGACTTTAAATTAGAAATAAATATTTATTGATATAGTTTGTACTGGTTTCCAAGAGAATAATGAAAATAATGAAATTATTAAATATTAATTAATAAAATATTAAATGATATTAAATAATGAAATTAAATATAGTTAATATTAAATATTAAATAATGAATTTTTCATTATTAACTAATGAATATTAAATAATGAAATTTTGTTTAGGGCCTCAAGAGAAGAAGGAATTCTTCTCTTCATGATGTCAAATTTTAACCTAAAATGTTGCAAAAAGTTATTCCTTAATTTCTGATGGACTTTCTCCTTTCTGCTTCTTACATGATGTAAAGGTCTGTTTACTCTAGTGTTAATAAGCATTTATTTTCCAGCCCAAGAGATCTGCACTTGAATCTCTCTATTCCAGGAATTCTTGAATCATTTTCCAAGCACCATTTTCATTTCTGAACCCCATGTGAATCACACTGACATGGACATCACCCAAGAAAACTTCATTTTAAATAGCACTTATGTACATTAAACTTTAGACCTACTGGTTTATCTTCCTAATTAATAGCTATGTTAGTTTGAATACATTTGGTATTTCCAAGGGTTTAATTATCACTAATGCCTTTTTTCCCTTCTTGAATCTCCCATTTTCATTTAATGCATAGAAAACCAGTAGACTACATTAGTTATTTAATGCTAGTCAAAAGGTTATAATGAAGCTGATTCTTCTGTAATCATGGAATTCACTGCATCTCTGTTTCTATGCCTAGTGATTTTATTCCTAAGAGTTTTATCTTTTAGAAGCACTATTACTAATGCAGAAAGTATAATTTATGTGTCATGCTTTTCAATTATTGTTATTAGTTAAAGTCAGAAATCCTAAATCCTAAATATTTATTAAAATGAGAAAATTAAAAGGTACATCTTTGTCCATCAGAGTATTTATTCAATGCCTATCTGTAAGACATTTTAAATAAAATAAATCAAATTTACCAAAACCATACCTTTAAATTACTTATAATGTTAGGTAACATTGAAATGAAGAATGCCAATTCTGTGATGTTAATATAATGCACTTAATATTTATGTATTATTAATAACACTCAGGTTCTACTAAGTATAAGTGCAGAGTTTATATTCCATGCAAATGAAGGATATGAATTCCATGAAGTGAGTGTTGTACGTTTGAATAAGTAGGAAAGTTTTATACCTTCTTCTCTTTTAGCATACCTTAGTTCTGGAAGATACACTTATAGTAAAAATAAATTGATTCGTTGTTGTTAATGACACTTCCACCTGTATTTATCGAAATGCTGCCATCCATCCATCTCCTTACCTCCCTCTCCCTCTGCACTGACACCTTCTCTTGATCCATCATGCTGAAGTGTGAATCAGAACAGCCCAAACTGAAAGTCTAGCTAAGCAGGAAAGTTTTAGAATAGTGCTTGTCAAGTTTTAACGTATGAGACCACAGTGATAAATACATTTTACATTGAGAGTCATTAAATGTGGACATATATAAAGTTCAGACAAAAATATTACAAAACAGGGGCTTCCCTGGTGGCACAGTGGTTGAGAGTCCGCCTGCCAATGCAGGGGACACGGGTTCGTGCCCCGGTCCGGGAAGATCCCACATGCCGCGGAGCGGCTGGGCCCGTGAGCCATGGCCGCTGAGCCTGCGCGTCCGGAGCCTGTGCTCCACAAAGGGAGAGGCCACAACAGTGAGAGGCCCGCATACCACAAAAAAAAAAAAAAAAAAAAAGAAAACTATTACAAAACAATAATGACCTTTCTATATGAAATTTACTCTATTTTATTATATATATATAAAGATATATATATATATTACTGACACATCTTATAGTCATATCTATGTGTGTATATATATATGTATATAGTCCTGACCCATTAAATGATTTCATAAATCACTAAATAATTGCAACCCACAATTTAAAGAGCACTAGAAACATACCCCAGAACACTAAGCAAAATATGAAATCAAAGGACATGATTTAAGTCAAAGAGAAGCTAACGTATTAAAAAACTTAAAAGCCTAAATTTAAGATATCAGAGTCAACATGGACCATTCCAGCCAAGGGGGCTTACAAGCCCTAAGAGCATAGTGAATAATCAGTTTTGTTTATTTCTGAGAACCAGATATTGGTGGCCCAGGTCCTTCAATATTGATTATATTAAACAGATGTAAGATGTCTAAAACTTTGTCTTGCCCCAGGTATAGATGTAGGGGATAAAGATGCTAAAATACCATTGCAGAGACCTCTGTCTTAATATTTGTTGTCTTTTAGAAACTGTCAGTTCCTCCTTTTCATTTGTCAGCAGGTGACTATTAAGTCTAACCCGTCAAACCTTAGATATCTAATACATATTTAATCTATAGTCAATTTTTTTTTTTTTTTTTTTTGTGCTAGGTGGGCCTCTCACTGCTGTGGCCTCTCCCGTTGCGGAGCACAGGCTCCGAACGCGCAGGCTCAGCGGCCATGGCTCACGGGCCCAGCCGCTCCGCGGCATGTGGGATCTTCCCGGACCAGGGCACAAACCCGTGTCCCCTGTATCGGCAGGCGGACTCTCAACCACTGTGCCACCAGAGGAAACCTATAGTCAATTTTAATGCATTTGGTACATACTGAAAGGTATAGGCATTTTAGAAGTGTTGCATCACAATCAGACAAACCATAATAATATATATATAAACATAAAGTTATATATATGTAATTTTATAACTTATATAAATTATGTTTATAAATTATGAACATAAGAGTCAATTTAGGCCTTCAAGGTAGCTTTAGGTAAATTTTTCTCAGACATATAAAAATATTTTATTGAGTTTTCAAGATGCTAGTTATACAGATGATTGAGAGTAATTGATGGCATTAGTTTCTATAAAAACCTATTTTGCTAATCAATGCAACTTTCATTTTATTTTGATATGTTAAATATATAAGGTTGATATTAATTGTAACTAATTTTAAAAACTGTTACAAGTCATATTTTGGTCTAAATATAAAAGCTGGTCCAAATATAAAAGCAACCTTAGATATATACCAATTAATTAATGACCACCAAATTAACTTTAAAAGACATAACAATATTTAAAGTTGAGCAAGATTTTAAAAAGCTGTCTCAGCTAATATTTTTTATCCAAGATGAAGACATTTTTCTAGCTACCAGATGTTAACTAAGCTTCAGGTTTAACTTGAGTGGTTAATTTAAATTTCAAATCAGGTTTTAAACTCTCAGTTTGTGAGTTTATGCATGCTAAATTTATCTGCATATGTTATATCTTACAACATTTTATTATATGTTAAAATACTGTATTTTATAGGTATTACATTATTAAATTAATGTCACCTATAGATCTAACAGGGTTATCTTACAGAATAATATGCTTAAAAAAAAAAAAAAAAAGAATAATATGCTTACTTTTTATTTCTTCTAATTCCTCTGGTTGTGAGAAGTGAAATCAAGTTTGGCCTGTTTACAGCACATGAAACTGTTTCATTAAGCTACATTTCCTTTACTTTTCCTAAATAGTAATCTATCTCTCTCTCTCTCTCTCTCTCTCTCTCTCTCTCTCTCTATATATATATATATATATATATATATATATATATATATATATTTCAGGCTCCAGTGGTTGTGAAAAACGAAATCCTGTTTGACTTGTTTTCAGCAAATGAGCATTTACTCTGCAGTGAGGTAAGTAGGGGAGTATCAAACTAAGAAAAGCCTGGCTGCAGAATGCCTTTGGGACCCGCCCTTAAACAGTTCCCAGTCGGTCAATTTCAGTGCTGTCTTGCTCACCTTTAAGTTCTGGTATAACTGAATATTTCATAAGCCAGATACTCAAAGAGGAAGCGAAGGCTCTTTAATTGAGTAGAGAGAGAACAGGTGGGGGAGATGTTAATATTAGCACTGCTTATGCCCCTATTCGCCCACCCATGGACCAGGGTAGCCCAGTACACACCATCTAGGCATTTCTCCTCCGGATCCATGTGCCTAGCAATTGACATAAAGTTGTTGCCAGTCTGGCCCTACATCATGTCCAAGAGTAGGGTGTTCGGTGTTGTTTGACTTGCTAATGTGGAGAAATCGGGGTGCAGCTCAAACGCAGCACCTCATTGAAACCAACCAGATTTTCAGTACAGCAGTCTTACAGCACGTGGGAACACACCTCCCCACTCTCCACCCGGGGTTCTATCCATCAGAAGCCGACCTGTTCCACTCCCCTAAGGTAGTTACATCAGAAACGGGCTTTTTGATTATTTTCTCCTAAGGTCTAGTCAGAGGAGTGAGGCATAGTCATTATCCATTTAAACATTTTGTCTTTCTGATCTTTAATATCTTGACCAGTATTAAAATCAAAATATTTTTTCTTCAGCCAGGTTATACTGATTAGTATAAAATTATCTCTGAATTGTTTTATATTTTATAGTTTAGTCTAAAATGTGCTTATTTTATGAATTCTACACCTACATAGACTTTAGCATATCATTTTTCAAGGGAAGTGTAAAATATTTATGTATTGAAATATAGTTGATTTACAATGTTGTCTTAATTTCTGCGGTACAGCAAAGTGATTCAGTTATTTATATATATATATATACATATATATATTCTTTTCCATTATGGTTTATCACAGAATATTGAATATAGTTCCCTGTGCTATACAGTAGGATGTTGTTGTTTATCCATTCTGTATATAATAGTTTGCATCTGCTAAGCCCAAACTCCTACTCCATCCTTCCCGCATCCCCCTCCCCCTTGGCAACCCCAAGTCTGTTCTCCATGTCTGTGAGCCTGTTTCTGTTTCGGAGATAGGCTCGTTTGTGTCATATTTTAGATTCCACAAAGGAAGTATAAAATAATTCTGTAGTAAAATCTCCAGGTATACAGGAGGATATCTGATTGGTAATTTTCAACTTAACCAAACTTTAAGAAATTTTCTAGATAACGAAATTAAGGAAAACATAAATCTTATGATGTTAGTCTCAAGTATTTAATCTCCTTAAAAACCAGGCAGTAAAACATACTCTGAAGTTCAACTCTCCACTGTGCCTTGCTGCCTGTTGAAAACCCTGCAGTTGGGAGTTTTACTTGGAGCACTTCTGCACCTGCAGATCGACACATGAATATGAGACTTAGAGTTAAGTGTGTGTGAAATTTTAATTCTTTCCCATGTCTTGTTGCTTGCCTAATTGGTTTTATAGACTTAAAGGGATCATTTCCTTCTCAAAGTTCTCAACATTTACAGAAGAGTAGCTCAATCCTTTATATAATGTTAATTCCAAAATAAAATCATCATTGCTCTCAGAAGCATTCAGTCTCCCTCTCTCCTCCCTGCTTTTCTGTCACACACATGCACACAACTAATATGGAGGTCAATGTCAAATCACTGACAGTTTACTCTGGAAGTCAGCTCTTAGCTAAGACTTTTTAGCTTGTAGTGTGACTATATTTTTTGAAAACAAAAGCAAGATCTATGACCATTCTGTAGGTCAGAAATCAAAATGTGGGATATACTACGTGTAGAATCTAACATTACCACAGGAAGTAGATTTTCAACTGTTCTCCCTACCCCCTTTCAAATTACAGTGCCAACAACTGAAAAATAACTAATGAACACTACTGGTTTTTATCTCTAGCTGATGAGATGGATTATCAGCGAAATCTACTCCATGTGGAAGATATTCAATGGGGGTGCTTTGAACAATTATTCTAAAGGGACTGCAGGGGAACCTCCTCTTCTGGTCTGGAAGCCCTGGGAACACATTTACTCTCTGTGCAAGGCTGTGAAGGGTCACATTCCCTTGTTCAACAGCTATGGAAAGTATGTTGTGAAACTTTACTGGATGGTAAGTTTGTGTTCACATGCATTCAAAATTTGTGTGTCTCTCATATTGAAATATAGTCTTCTTACATGCCGATAATGAAGCTAGTAGAAGATGAGGCAGTTTATGAAGGCTATCAGCTGAGTACCTACTGGGGGGATGTCCTGCATATGTAATTTGAGATTAAAAACAACACAGTTGTATCCCCCGTGATACCAGTCCCCTGGGCCTTTTAAACTGATGCTGCGAGAACCATGGAGGGGTGGCCCTCTGCTGCCTCACCCCTCCCAGGTAGGCGGGCTGGGTAAGCAGGTGGACGCAGAGGGCTCTCCCCTCTTTGATGTGGTATCAGGGTCATGGACAGGAGAGAGAGCTCGAGCTTGAGCGTGGTACAGTCCTCTCTTGGTATATGCTACTGACAGGCCTGATCCGATCCATTTTTTGTCCTGAACTTGAGATGTGTTTTAGTGTTAGCAGATCTCACTCTGGCACAGGAAGTATTTTACCTCTGCCTGAAAAGAAGCAAATGGGATAGTAAGAAGCACAGATAGAAAATTCAAAACCTCTTAGTTAATACGGCAAAGTAGACTCACACCACATTTAGCAATGCTAGGTTGCATTAAACACCTTTGGGTTCTTAATGGTGGAATGAATGCTCTTTTCTAAAGGCCCAGAGTCACAGGCAGGCCCAGCGACGTGATTTGTAGAGCCTCTTGCTCAAAAATTGTTAAGAATTTCAAGACAGTGATATCAGCACTTTAAACAAAGCGTGAGGTCCTTCTGAGTGTGGGCCTCCATGTGACTGCACAGGTCACGTACCCATGAAGTTGGTCCTGGTCACGGAGAAAGAATCTTTTTGAACATTTGAGGGCATGAGGAAAGGGGATCGTTCCATTCTGTATTTCTAAGAACATGACTTTTTCCTTAATGAGCCGGAGCCATCTGTCTTCCTGGTATGGGGACTGTTGAAAGGCCAATGCTTAGGAATTAATAGGATCACCACAGTGGGAAGGTAAAGAAGGTAATCTTAGCCTCTGATACCCAAAATAGGAGTTTTGTTGTTTCTGATAGTCACAGAAAGACCCTGAAAGTCAAAACGTTGTTAGGAGAGAACATAACTTCCTAAATTCCTTTAGCTTCTCTGTTTACCAGTCAGGAGGCAGGTTTGGCCGAATAGACTTTAGAGCATTAGGTGTGTACGGAGGAGTGAGAGGGAGGATATGGCATTAAGAGCGTGGGTACGCAGAGGACAGCGTAAGGTTGTAGAAGGAAAGTAAACGCGGGAGGAGGGACAAGGTCGGATGCCTGGGTGTTTGGCTCCACTTCTGCACATTTGCCTAAACTTGAGGTGGGAAGAAGTTCAAAATTATTAAGACTTTTAAAACAGCATAAGCCGAACATTAAACCAACCCTGTTAGTTTCTCCCCCATCACCCTCCTCTCTCTCTGCTTCCTGACATCCTTCCTTCTTTTCCAATTTCCTCCTGGATAGGGGTCGACGTTTATAGACACTGTATTCCATTTTGCAAAGAATATGTGATTTATTTCTCTTTAACTGTACTGCTTCCTTGGAAACCCAAACCTACTTAGATTCAGAATTTTTTTTTTTAATGTATTTAGTCCAATTTGGAAATGTCAGTCTGCTGCCGTCATTTAACCTGTGATAGTGTAGTCCTTGAGCGAAGAGGTCTGGGAGTCAGAAAGACGGAACCTCACGTCCAGTGGCTTCTTCTGGTTCCTCTTTGGTCTCACCTGAGGAATGGCCTGTGAGGGATGCTGCTAGACTGCTGAGCACTGAGTGATTCAACTGATTCCGTATGAATTATTTTGCAGGCCACTTGCTGGCACTCATTACTGAAGTGCATGGTCGTATTCATGCTCACTGAGACTTGACAGAAAGCTTTGCTGGCCCTCAGCATTTCTAGATCCACTCGTAGGGCCACATGGGCCTCTCAGGGTTCCTTGCACACAAAGGCAAAGGGACCACCTCCCTCAAGAGAACAGGCATGTAATATATCACGGTACAAATACAGGTGACAATGAAATGTGGTAATTACATAAAAGAACGTAGCAAAGGTCCTGACAAATAGTAGACTCTCAGCACTATTAGTTTCCTTCCCTCTTTTCCTGTGCCCTTTCCTTCCTTCTCTCTTTCCCCACGGCTGCCTCCAGCTGTGGAAGCCAAAGAGATGGTTCGTTCCTCCTCCTGCCCCTTGGTAGAGCCAGGGGAACAGCACACGATCGGCTTCCCAGATGCTCTCTTGCCCAGCAGTGGTTCGTGAGTCAAGATGCAAAAATAGAGGGGATACACAGTGATCATAGGCAATGCTCTGCCTGATTCTCCTGAAATACGACCTTGCTGTGGTTCCTTTGCCCAAACTTGCTTAGTTCTTCTGGTATCCCATCAAACCTGTACATCCCTTATATACTTCTTAAATTGTCTATGTCTTGCCTACTTATAAAACAGGTTATTTAAAGTTTTGTTATGGAATTGTAAGTATTCTTTTATATGTTGTGGGTAATAATATATGTGAATGTAAAGGAAGCACTTTTTAAATTGGTCTTTTAGCTATGTGTCTTCCACCCAACTGAGACTTGTAATTTTTATGTAGTCAATTATGTCATTGTTTTTCTTTACAGAGTCTAGGAATTTGTATCATTTAAAGTAAGATACTGTTTCAAGAAAACAAAAAATATTTCCCCTTAGTTTTATTTTAATGTCTGGATCTTTTTAATGTCTGGATCTTTTATTTTATCTACTGTGAGAAATGAAGAATTGGTTTATTTTTTATTCCCAAACCTCAGCCAGTTGCCCCAGCATTACATACTGAATCTTCTACCTGTTACCCACTGATTTTAAAAACCACTTTTATCATACACTAATTTCCAATTTGACCGTGTTTGGTTTTGGATTCTATTTTCTTTCACTATCTTCCTTATCCTATTCAGATACTGTATTGCTTTAATTATTATGAATTTATAGTTTGTTTTGGTTTTTTAGAATAAAATCCACCTAATACTCTTATTTCAATGTTTTCTTGGTATATATGTTTTATGAGTAAACATTTTTTCTAGTATTTATCTTTGAACACATATTTATAATTATTTATCCCTTATTCTATATATAAAAGGGTTAGTCTTCATCATTGTTTTTTTTTTTTTTTTAATACAGTTTCCTCTCTCTGGAGTATTTTATTTTGATTCATCTTTCATTCAGATGGAGTATGCATTCCAAAGTTTTATTCACTTAGAATATACATGTGATTTATTTGGGGTAACTTAATATTGAGGTCTATTTTCCTTTATGTATGATTGTTATGTGAATGATAATTTGGTTACATATGGAATACATAGGTAATAAACTTTCTGTTTTAGAATGCCCGAGTATCTCCTGGGTTTAGTGTTTCAGACACTCATTCTGAGCCTTTAGTCTCTACCCTATCTGAAACCCTGACACTCTCTCCCCTGTCTCTGCTTCATTTGTCTCTATATAGCACTGAGTATGAAGCATCCAGCATCCCATCCGCTTAGTGTATTCATTAGTATATGGAAATATATATGAAAGCTATTACCTTATAGATGTTTTCTTTTTCCAGGTCTTTTGTTCAAATATATATTTCTTATTTTCACAGTTGGTCCAATCTACAGTTCTTTTTGTAAAGTAAATACACAAGCCAAATTACAACACTTTCCTGCTGGTCCTCTGCTCCTTTGGTCCATTCTTTAAAATTGGGACTGTAGTCCTAGAAGGCTATAGAAGAATACTGATAGCAATGATAATAAATAGATAGATGCAATTTTTAAAATTGTAACAAGAACTTTGCTGTTTCAGAAGCTGTGTTCATGTGATAGATATGGCTACCTGGTTTTCTGGCTGGTAGAAATCTGTTCTCTCTGGGCTAAGAGCAGACATTTCTACCTCTCTCTCCCTAATTCCCAGATGGTGGGGCTGAGTCAACACCTCTTTGCAGATGAGGTATAATAAAGTATTAGAGTAAATTATTTCTGACAAGATAAAGTATATTGCTACTTTCTTTTCTTGTCCCTTTCCAGACATGCACAATTTAATTTTTGATTTTTTTTCCTCTTCCAATTCTAATTCACTATTTACATGTATATCCTTTGGTTTTCACTGCAGATATTTAAGAAAGGTGTTCATAAGAATATTCTTTGTTACCCTCTACTGCTTGATTCAGGATAATGTACTGGAGATACATCCTCTACCCTACATCTATTTTCCTTCCACTGTCCCATCTTGTACACCTTAAGGCATACACCTCACTGTTTGTTTTCTTCCATTTATTGATACTTTCTCATTTGTTTCTTATTGGACATTGATTTTTTTCCTTCTCTGCCTTATTACATATATTCTCCTCCCCCTTTCATGTTGTCTCTTGAAGCAATCACCTTAGTCATTTCTTCAAAGTAAACCACCAATGAGAGCCTCTAGGCATGACATTTAAAGTTCAGATTTTTACACCAGCATATTGTTTCTTCTGTAAACGTTTTTCCATTTTTTCCAGTTTGGATTGTAAGTAAATAGCCTCAAGGTTCTTTGACATCAATCAAAAATTATCGGGTAGCATAAAAAACAGTATTATGAAACAGAGAAGTTTTCTCTCTTCTTTCACCTGGCAGTGGTAACACTGCTACCGGGCCGCATGTGGTCTCCTCAGGTGCTTTTGAATGTCAGCATTCCTTGGGCTCCTTGAAAGAAGCAATTAAGTTATTGCTCTCCACTGCAGATATGTATTGCTCTTGACAGCCTTTCTCTGAGTGCTTTCATTTAACTCTGAATAAACAGAGAAACTCACACCTTGAGACCAACACTTTTCCCCTGTTGCCATCTGTCTATCCATATAAAAAACATATTATCTTTTATTTCTGATTAACCTCTGTTAATTAACTTATTAAGTGCTTAACTCTTTAAGCACTATATTATTGTAGAATTCAGAGTTTCTCAAACTGTGGGGTGCAGAACACACCAGCATCAACATCACCTATCATGTTTCCCATAGCCCCCACCCCATGGTCTCTGGGCAGAGCCTGCAGTCAGCATTTGAAACAAACTCTCTCCCACCCAGTGACATTTTGTTCTTTAAACAGTGTTTTCAAGGTATATGCCATGACAAATTATTTTTCCATCATTCAATTACATTTTTCCAAAATGGAAATGTTTTTGTTCTCAGTTCATTATTATTAACATTATATATGCTTTTATTTTAAAAATTCAAACGTTATTAAAATGTTTAAATTAGCCAATGGAAGTTCCCTATGACTCTACCTACCCAGACAATCACAGTAAATGATTTCTGTATATCCTCCTAAACTTTTTCTTACAAATATATGTAAACCTACTATATATAATCTATACCGACAGTAAGATCATACAGTACTCATCGTTCTGTATTTTTTTTCCCTAAACATGGACATTTTTTATGCTAATATTTATTGATCTACCTTGCACTCCATTGTTTAAAGATGACAATAACTATAGTTGGCCTTTGAATAACATAGGTTTGAACTTCCCAGGTCGACTTATAAGTGTATTTTTTTCAATAAGTACAGCACTATAGTTATGATCTGCCCTTGGTTGAATCCTCAGATAAGGAGGGTCAACTATGGGGCCTGAGTATCCCCAGATTTTGGTATATGTGGCTGATTCTGGAACCAGTCCCCCACAGATACCAAGAGATGACTCAATACGTATTTTGCTAATTTCATATTGACAGACATTTAGGTTATGACCAGTGTTTTACCAATACAAACAATGCTCTAAAATAGCGTCTTCGGGTATATATTTTTTCCCATTTGTGTGACTTTTCTCAGCTTTCTACATGTGTAATTTTTCTGTCAAAATATATGCAAATTCTTAATTTTGATAAGTATATCCAAGTTACTCTTGTATTTTAATTTGTGTGTAATTTATATTTGATACAATTGGGTCTTGTCCGCAATTTTGTCTACTCTGTTACTTCTGTTACATTTTATATATTTCCTTTTTCTGTCCTCTTATTCATTTCCTGAACATTCTGTAGGATTCCATTTTGTTTATCTCTGGTGTTTTTTTTAACTATAGTTATTTACAATATTGTATTAGTTTCAGGTGTATAGCAAAGTGATTCAGTTATATATGTATATATATATTTTTTTTTCAGATTCTTTTCCATTATAGGTATTGAAGATGTTGAATATAGTTCCCTGTGCTATACAGTAAATCATTGTTTTTTATCTATTTTATATATAGTAGTGTGTATCTGTTAATCTCATCCTCCTAATTTATCCCTCCCCCTGTTCCTCTTTGTTAACCATAAATTTGTTTTCTATGTCTGTATGTTTCTGTTTCGTAAATAGATTCATTTATATTATTTTTTAGATTCCACATATAAGTGATCTCATATATTATTAGTCTTTCTCTGTCTGACTTCATTTAGTATGATAATCTCTAGGTCTATCCATGTTGCTGCAAATGGCATTGTTTCATTTCTTTTTATGGCTGATTAATATTCCATTGTATGTATGTACCACATCTTCTTTATCCATTCATCTGTTGATGGACATTTAGGTTGCTTCCCTGTCTTGGCTATTGTAAATAATGCTGCTATGAACATTGGAGTGCATGTATTATATCTTTTAGAATTAGTATCCCTAGTGTTTTTGAGTATATCTCTTTGTATAAATTTTTTTGTAGTGGTGGCTCTAGGGATTAAAATATACATGCATAGCTTATCACAGTCCACTAATATCAACATTTTACCACATAACTACCACCTTTTAGGCCCCTTTACACCCCTCCCTCTTTAGTATCATTGTCTTAAATGTCTCTTGAACATATATTGAGACCCTCAGGAAAACTTTTGCTTTTAAATGTCAAAAATAATTTTAAAAGCTCAAGAGGAAGCTAATACTCTATCATTTAGCAATGTGCTTACTCTTTCCTTTGCTCTTTCTTCATTCCTAATGTTCCTTTTTCTTTTTTTCTTTTTTTGCCTTTGAAGAATTTCCTTTTGCCACTCTTTTTGAGCCAGTCTCCTGGTGACAAATTATTTTATCTTTCCTTTACCTAAAAATGTTTTTGTTTCACTTTTATTCCTAAAGAATATTTTCACTCGGTACAGAATTCAGGATTGACAGTTTATTTCTTTCAGCATCGTGTGCTACTTTCTTCTGGCCTCTGTGGTTTCTGGGGAGCAATCTGCTGTTCTTCTATAGGTAATGTGTCTTTTCTCATTGGCTGCTTTCAGGCTTTTTTCTTTGTCTTGTTTTTTAGGATTTTGAATTTAACATGTGTAGATTTCTGGGTGTAGATTTCTTTGGAATTATACTGCTTTGGGTATTCTGAGCTCCATAAATCTGTAAGATTATGTTTTATGATAAATTTGGGAAGTTTTCAGCCATTATTCCTTCAAACCTACTTCAGCCCTACATTCTTTGTCCCTCTTTTTTATTGGACTCCAATGACATGAATGTTATATATATTTGCATTGTCTTACAGGCCCCTGAGGCTCGTATTACTTTTTCAATCTATATCTCCCTTATTGCTCGTAATTTCTATTGATATAACTTGCAGTTCACTAATTTCTGTCATTTGCATTCTGCTATTAAGGGGTTTGTTAATTGTTTAATTTTAAATTCAAAATTACTATTTTTTCCTCTTTCATATTTTCTATTTCTTTGCTGAGATTTTCTATTTTTCATTTGTTTCAAAAGTGTTCATAATTACTTGTTGGAGCATTTTTATAATGGCATATTTACAGTTCCTACCTAAAAATTACAACCTCTCTGTTATCTTGATTTTGTGGTCTGTAGATTGTATTTTCTCATTGAAATTGAGATGTTCCTGGGTTTTGGTATGATGAGAAATTATGGACAGTTTTCTGGACATTGTTTGTGTTATGTCTTATGACTGTGGTTTCTAATTAAAATTTCTATTTTAGCAAGTAGTCAGCCTGTTTAGATTTGGAATGCACACCCTGGATCACTTTTGTGGGCTTTGTTTCAAATCTCAATTTAGAGATCATCCATAAGGAAATAAAGAAAAAGTCATATAACCACTAAATAAGGCAGTATGAGTTCAGTTACAAGTGTCATAAAAAGAAAGCATTTTTCACCCTATTGTTCCTATCTACCTAGGAAAATTATACTGTTCCTTGAATCTTGAGTTCAAATGTCACCTTCTTGTGAGGACATACCCCAAGCAAAATTAGTCACACTTTCTTTTCTGGTCCTAGAGCATTTTAAACATATTACATTTTATATTTGCCTATATGCCTTCCCTCACTAGTCTGTAAGCAATTCAGTGGTATAGATATAAGCCATGTGTTACAGATCTTTGGGTTCACAATGCTTGCATCACTGCTGAAATATTTCTTGGGGGAAGAAATGAATTCAAACTAAAATTTCACATGTAAAACCAAAGTTTAAACAAATATTTGAGTTCACAATCATTAATTTTATCATTTACCTTAAGCTTTAATTATGAAATAATATGTATACAGGTAAGTATATAATGATTTTATTAAATAAAGTATTAGCTTTATGTTAAAAAATAGATGTTTAAACAGGAGTAGGAGTAAAATGGTAACTGGAAGTATAAGAGCACTGAGGATATAAGAATAAAAAATAATTACTAAAGTTACATTTGCAGAATTTGCATTATGCCTGTATTAAGTTATTTAATCATGTGCAAACTTTCCATGATTGTGTGGTATTTTAGTTTTGCTATTTGAAACACTTCAATTTACTGCATTATGTAGGATGGGGCACCCTAGAACGTGCTAAAAGACCTCATAAATAATCATACTATTGATATAGATATAGGCATGCTATAATTACATTAAATAAAATAATAAGCTAAAACGCTCAGAGTAGTCTTGAATACCAGTATGTCAGTCATTAGATGTAAGACGCTAAAATAAAATTATAAAACAGTAAATAATAATGTCAGCAGTGTACAATAATGTATGAGAAAAAATGTTAATCACTCATAATATATTCCTTTCTTCTCATCTTTAGGGTTGCTGGAGAAAGATAACTATTGATGACTTTCTGCCTTTTGATGAAGAAAACAATCTATTGCTTCCAGCTACAACATATGAATTTGAACTTTGGCCAATGCTTTTGTCTAAAGCTATCATTAAGCTGGCAAATGTGGAGTAAGTAGAATAAAAAATTATCGCTCACTTGTATAAAAACAAAAAGGCAAACAACAGCAACGACAACTATACATCTGCGTTGCATAGCTTTATTTTTCAAAAACTCAATTTTAAGAAGGCTTTTCTCCAAACAATGTACACTTTCTAATATAAAAATAAGTATGCCAAAGCCACTGATTTGAAATATTGCATTAGCCCACAATAAGACAAAATTCCTCCAAGAAAAATACTAAAAACTTATTCTACATCCAGTGTTTCCTTTTAATGAATGGAAAGTCAGTCATGGAAAATTAATCTTCAGCTTAATGAGAGAAAGAAGTTGTTTTGTAGGGGAAAATATTGGTTCATCTAAATACTGAATAATGTATACTGGAATCCAGTTAAAGTTTTAGGCTCTGTATATGCAGCCATCATTTACTAATCTTGAAAGCCTGAACTCTTCTGAAGGGTGTCATCGTGCTCCTTGGTAACATTGTTCCTTTTTATACATTCAGGATGAAAACTACTCATGTTTCCTTCAATATTCTTGTGAAATCTGCTTGTGTCTTATATTCCTGCATGACTCGTGAACGAACATGTATGGGACATGTCTGCTATGTTTATTCTCTTAGCTTCCACTTGCAGAGACCTGTGGTCCTTCCGTTCCGGTCTGAATGATGCAAAAAAGCTTTGATGCCTGACTTGCAAATGCATGGCAGCTGTGTGTCTCTGCTCAGTGGGAGAATTCTCACACACAGTGCACCCGCTTGAATTTGACACCCTTCCCCCTCCTGCAGTGTGTCACAGCCGCTCCTTTAAGAGGCCACTCCAGCCATTTGCTCAAAGCTCAGTCCCCTCCCCTTCTGTTATTACACATAGCACTGTCAGTCAGGAGCCTAGTCTGATTTTTTGTGGACTTTCACTTGGCTCAGCTTCCTTTTTCTCTCCCAAAGCCACACAACGAAAACAACCCCTCCTACCGCTATCCTTTTCATCTCTCTTTTCTCTTACCAACCCTCAACTTTCTATTGGAAATTTGTTTTACCCAGCTTGCAACCCTTAATTTCAATCATTTTTAAAAGCTCAGCTCAGATCATGTTAGGTAGCTGAATACTACCAAGGTTTCAAAATGGTGACAATTATGTTTGTTTATTTTTGAAAGAAAATAATGTTCCTAATTCTCAGACCTAACTTGAAGTTCTGAGAATTAGAGCCACAAGGCCAGTGAAGCTGTAAATGCGTGACCTGGATAATTGGAGTAGCATTTTATCTTTCTTAAAGCTACAGTTCAGTAGAATTTTGTAGCAACTTGAGTCATAGAATTATTGTTATTTTTGAAAAATAAACAAATCCAACTTGAAAATAAAGCACCAGACTTAATGTAAGACATTTCTTAGGCTTTCCAGTGGAAATCACTACATGGTCCAATTTATATTCGTCCAAAAGTTCTTCTCAGATTTTGTAGTAGATAGTAAATATTTTTTGTGAATTGTAGCTTTCTACATTAAAAAATTAATATTTAGTAGTTATTTAAATACCACTATGAATATGCAAAGGAAAAAGAGTTACTTTTATGGGGTTAGCACAGTCACATCCTGAATATTAATATGATTGTTCAAAGAGGAGTTTAGACTGTGAATTATCCCACTAGATATTAGTTATCTTTGAGATATGTAGACATATCACAATTTACAATCTGTAAACAAGAAGCCAATGTAAATTTTTAAATGATGGAGCATGTGACTAAGATAGTAAGAATTCTTTCTGAAGAAAAAGACAAGTATGCCGGTCAATAACATCAGTCACCACCGTTGGCATAAGGTGGACTGAAGCTCTGATTCCTGAGCAAAACATAGATATGGCATTTGTGTGTGTTAATGAAAATAGACTAATCACTTCAGAAAAAAAATTTTTTAACAAAAGGATTAAAATGAGAAGAGCAATATTTGATCAGTCACAGCCTCATTTGACTTTATGCCATGGTGGCAGATCCACTCTTTTATACAGAATAGAATGGATGTTTCTGGTTCTCTGAAATTATCTAACGATTTTATTAAAGATGTCTGATGCCCATCTTGTCCTGCCATGTGCGAGACTGACTTAATACACAGCCTCGTAGTAATCTTAGAATAATTACCGAAACTAGAAAGATGAAGGACACTGCCCTATTTTTAAAAGACCGTGATAATATATTGAATATATAGAAGAGATTATATATCATCTATATATATCTCCCGATATATAATATGTATGGATATGTTTATGAATATGACATTAATGCTTTATATATATGACATTTTAAAATAAAGCTTGTGGGCTTCCCTGGAGGCGCAGAGGTTAAGAAGCCGCCTGCCAATGCAGGAAACATGGGTTCGAGCCCTGGTCTGGGAAGATCCCATATGCCGCAGAGCAATTAAGCCCGAGCGCCACAGCTACTGAGCCTGCACTCCAGAACCAGCGAGCCACAACTACTGAAGTCCGCGCACCTAGAGCCTGAGCTCCGCAACAAAAGAAGCCACCACATTGAGAAGCCCGAGCACCACAACGAAGAGTAGCCCCCACTCGCCGCAACTAGAGAAAGCCCGCGTGCAGCAACGAAGACCCAACACAGACATAAATAAAATAAAATAAATACATTTATAAAATAAAGCTTGTAAGCATGTTTTGTGATAGATATGAAATTTTATCATTGGATCTATTTAAGTGCCTTATCAAAACAAGTCATCTGACTGTTGGAAAAGTATATTCTTGTGCTCTAATGTATAACCAGTAGGACCCCTACATTTATTATTATATCACTGCTTATTAGAGATTCCTGTTTTTTATAGACCTCTCTCTGTTTTCAAATGTTATTGACCATACTGTTGTGCATTTGCTTTTTCAGCATCCATGTAGCAGAGAGGAGAGAACTGGGAGAGTTCACAGTGATTCACGCACTCACAGGATGGTTACCAGAAGTCATTTCTCTCCAGTACGTTTGACCACTAAGTAACTCATATATTTTTCTATCTCTTCCCCAGTAAGGTTTCTTTAACTCAAATATTCTTAGTCTTTAAGAACATTTTTTAAATTGTCACATTTTACAAAATGTTTGCAGAATAACATGTTATAGTATTATAAAAAATTCCTTGAGAATACCAGGATAAATTGTTTCCTTATATATAGTAAATTTAATCCTTAAATATCTGAATTACAAATATTAAAACAATGTTAATTATTTATTATGATAAAATATTTACAGGTGTCCCTTTCTACTTATACACTTGTTCAATACAGAAGAGTACAAGTGACTTTTAATTAGCTACCCATACTAGGGAATGAATAATATTAAAATGCCTATTAGGCTTAAGCACTTTAATATATTATTCTAATTAATACCCACAGTCCTGAAAAGATTATCTTATTTAATTATCCATATGACTCTATCAGCTAAGTGTTATATGTCATTAGAAATGAGAAAACTGAAGCTCAGAGTGGGTGAATTCCCTAAAGCTGTGTACATTGTACCTGGAGGTAATATTTCATGTAAATCTTTCTGGGTCCAAAGCCCACAGTCTTTCTCTCATATGATTCTAGATATATAGGGCTTGTTTGTCTATGTTCAAAGAGAGAGCATTTAATGTAATGCTTACTTAAAATTTCACAAATATTTTTTGTTTCATGCATAAAGGTTATAGCCACATAATTTGATCATATTACCATTGATACTAGAAATTAATCAGGTTAAGGTACATAGAAAATAATTATATCAATAGATCTGAGCATGCCAGCAATCCAGATGCTGATTTTTATAAGAAGATCAAATCCACAGTACAGTTATCAATTTGGATCATCTCTGATCTTTGGTGTTAGAAAGCTACCATTACCAGTGTCCAGGTTAAAGGAGACTGAAGACAGGTCCTAGTAACTTGGATTCTGCCACTTAAAGCATTCTTTCAGCAGGATAAACTAGCCATTGTTTGGTTCAAAGAAAATATATTTGCAGGGAAAAAAGTGGGAGGGTAGAGAAACTCCTCTAAGGACCGCTTTCCCGAAAGAGAGCTGATTTTGCTTTTTACCTTTGGGAAAGGTCCAGATAGCAGCTTTTTATATCGTCTCATTGAAAATCCTTTTCTGATATCTAGGAGAAGAGGATATTTATTGACATGATATGGTCAATGTTAGTGGAGAGAAATAAAGAGAGAATGGGGTTTATAAGTATGGACTTTTCTAAATTTTTATCTTCAGTGTTGATGGAATACTTAAAATTTTGCCTTAATTTTCCCTGCAATAAATATACCAGAGACATGAAAACATCAGAAGTCTATCAGAGGGTGGTAAAGAAACAGGAGATCAAAATAATTTGTGACTAGAAAATTAGTAAATTAAAAATTGGGAATTGTCTCTTGCTAGAATCATACAGTAAAATCATACATGAAAACTGAAAACACTATTCATATACTTTCATGGTTATAAGACCAGTTTATTTCTTTTGTTTTAAAGACTTTTTTATTTTATATAGACCATTTTTAAAGTCTTTAGTGAATTTGTTACAATATTGCTTCTGTTTTCTGTCTTGGTTTTTTGGCCGTGAGGCATGTTGGGATCTTAGCTCCCCAATCCCGCACCCCTTGCATTGGAAGGTGAAGTCTTAACCACTGGACCACCAGAGAAGTCCCAAGAGCAGTTTAATAATTAAATTAAATTTAAAATTTGAAGGATTTTAGATGCTCAATTTGCATGAATTTATGGTTGCTTATAAAATGTCTATGAAAATGATATAAGGGGAGAAAGCTTTGGTGTCAGAACTATATAGCTAAACTTACATTCTTATAATTCCAATTTCAAGCTATGTGAATTTTGCAAGTAATATAACTTTTGGGGGCCCTATTTTTTTCATATGTAAAATGCAGGTAAAAACGACCTATCTTATAGGGTTGTTCTCAGGATTGAGTAGGTAAGAGTGTCAGAAAAAGTAACTGATGTATGGTAGAGACATAATTAGTGCAAGTTTCTTTCCCTCTAATGAGTATCACTATATTATTTAACACTATATAGATATATGTATGGTAGTTAATAATCAACCTTTGGAAACAGAGAAAAGTCTAAAAAAAATGAGACTGACTCAGATGTTCAAGTTTATCATTTTACTGCTAAATGTATCCAGAAAGTAAAAGATATGTACTCTCTTTGGTTTATGTCATGATTTGTAGGATTTTGTTATGAACATTCTGCCACACTATGCATATAATTTAAAATTACAATTACACTATAAAATCACAAAGTTAACTCATGTGTATAATTTTAAATGAAAAGAATGTCATGGAACAGTATAATAATGATTGTCAAGGAACGTTTAATTTGAAATCACCATCTGCCAAGGATGCAGGTGGAGGTCAGGTATGGCTTCATGGAGAAAGTTCTGACTTGATCTGAGCCTTTGCCATTGACTGGGTTTGATTTGAGGGGACGGAAGGAAAGGGACAGGGAAAGCAGGAGAACAGCATGATCAAAGCCATGGTATGTTCAGAAGTGGGATATTTCTCTTCCTACAAAGGATTTGATTGTGCAGAGACAGCCCCTGAGGGGCTTCGCCAGTCATGGTCATGGTTTTACAGAGGTCCAGGAGATTTAGAGTATTCAAGTTTCATACTTGTGTTCCCTACTGACTTTTTCCATATGAAAATCAATTAGGGTGAAAAGTGTTTTGTGACATCTTCAACAGACAGCCTTTCCCTTCCCTCTCCCATAGAAGTACCAAAGGGAGACATTGCTCTATTTGCAATTGTTGACCTGCCTCTTATGTTTTCCTACAGTTAGCACTGTTTTATCATTTGGGGAAAAAAAAAAAAAAAAAAAAACCTTCTAACTCTCCGTATTATACTAGAAATACAGAGTGGCTATTAGAAGTCTGACAATTTCAGACGAAGAGATGATGCTTTTCTCCACAAATTTCTCTGATCTTGGTGTAGTTCATTTGTGAATAGAGCACTCCACCACCCCATATTTAAGCCTAACTGTCCAAGATGTTGTATAGTCTCATCCTTTGGTGTATGAATATTTCTTTTTCACAGCATAACATTTTTTACATTGTAGGTGGGAAAAAACACAGGGGTTTGGGATTCAGAAAGATCTATTTTAATCCTGATTCTATCATTTGGTAGTCTATCGTGACTGCATAAAATTTACAACCTCTTAAACTTCAATTAGTATTGTACTACCTACATTGCAGAGCTGTTATGGGATTAAATGCAAAAATGAAAACTGTCTTGGCAGCCACTAGCTGGCCACCCACATCTTCATTGTTTCTCAAATGTGCTAAACTCAGTGTCCCTTAGGGTCTTTACATGAACTGTTCTTTATTTATGCCTGGAATGATCTTCCATCAGATATTTACCTGGTTGGATATGTCATAACATTTAGATATCACCAAGCTTAAATATCAGCTCCTCAGATAGGCCTTCTCAACTATCCCATCTAAATTATTTCTTTTCCGAATGATTCCATATCCCATTGTTTATTATTTTGTTTTCATCATGAAAGTTATAGCTGCCTGTTATCTTCTCTCTCTCCCTCTCTCTCTCAATCTCACTCTTTCTCTCTACCTCACTCTCTCTCTCTCTCTCAGTTGTATCCATCCACTGGGATGGTAAGATGCATGAGAATAGGGACCCTTTTGTCTTTCTCAATGTTGAGACTTCCGTGCTTAGAGAAATAACACTGAATGGCCATTACACAGTATGTTCTGAAAAAATGTTTGTTGATAGAGTAATTTCAAAAATATTTTAGGGCTTCCCTGGTGGCGCAGTGGTTGAGAACCCGCCTGCCGATGCAGGAGACACGGGTTCGTGCCCTGGTCCGGGAAGATCCCACATGCCGCGGAGCAACTGAGCCCGTGAGCCATGGCCACTAGGCCTGCGCGTCCGGAGCCTGTGCTCCGCAACGGGAGAGGCCACAACAGTGAGAGGCCCGCATACTGAAAAAATATATATATATATTTTAAAAGGCTAAACTAGAAGTGTGTAAAAGATTCTTTGGGAATCCAGAACAGGAATGTATAGCTTAATTTCCCTAGAAAGTAAAGCTTAAACTGACCTCAAAGGATTAGTTGAAATTCGTGCAGCTTATTGAGGTAGGGAAGCCAACTCAGAGAAGAAAGAATAGCCTGAAACTACAAGGGAGCAAGGTGTAGTCCCAGAAAGGCACATTGTTCTGCAGAACTAGATTATGTGCTGGGTTCTGGAGGATGGATGGGTATGGGGTGGAGAGGTATGCAGGAACCGAACAGAGAAAGTTAAGAAATCTTCACAACCGAATGTCACTGAGGGATTTTACACAGGAGGATGATCTTATCTTATCAGACTTGTGATTTTGGAGGATGGTTCAGATATCAGGACTGGAGTAGGGGAACTGGTTTGTGCAGTATTGCAGAAGTCTTTGCCAAGGGCTTCTACAGAGAAAGTGGTGATAGGAATGGAGAAAGGAGATTAATCTTTTGTCAGTTGCTTTGTTTGCAAATATTTTCTCCCATTCTGAGGGTTATCTTTTTGTCTTGTTTATGGTTTTCTTTGCTGTGCAAAATCTTTTAAGTTTCATTAGGTCCCATTTGCTTATTTTTGCTTTTATTTCCATTACTCTAGGAGGTGGGTCAAAAAGGATCTTGCTGTGAATTATGTCATAGATTGTTCGCCTATGTTTTCCTGTAAGAGTTTGATCGTGTCTGGCCTTACATTTAGGTCTTTAATCCATTTTGAGTTTATTTTTGTGTATGGTGTTAGGAAGGGTTCTAATTTCATTCTTTTATATGTAGCTGTCCAGTTTTCCCAGCACCACTTATTGAAGAGGCTATCTTTTCTCCATTGTATATTCTTGCCTCCTTTGTCAAAGATAAGGTGACCATATATGCTTGGTTTATCTCTGGGCTTTCTATACTGTTCAGTTGATCTGTATTTCTGTTTTTGTGCCAGTACCATACTGTCTTGATTACTATAGCTTTGTAGTATAGTCTGACATCAGGGAGCCTGATTCCTCCAGCTCCGTTTTTCTTTCTCAAGATTGCTTTGGCTATTCGGGGTCTTTTCTCCAAAATATATAAGCAGTTCATGCAGCTCAATATCAAATAAACAAACAAATCCAAAAATGTGTGGAAGACCTAAATGGACATTTCTCCAAAGCAGACATACAGAATGCCAACAAACACATGAAAAGATGCTCAACATCACTAATCATTAGAGAAATGCAAATCAAAACTACAATGAGGTATTACCTCACACCAGGCCATCATCAAAAAATCTACAAACAATAAATGCTGGAGAGGGTGTAGAGAAAAGGGAGCCCTCTTGCACTGTTGGTGGGAATGTAAATTGATACAGCCACTATGGAGGTTCCTTAAGAAACTAAAAATAGAACTATCATATGACCCAGCAATCTCACTACTGGGCATATACCCTGAGAAAACCATAATTCAAAAAGAGTCATGTACCACAATATTCATTGCAGCACTATTTACAATAGTCAGGATTGGAAGCACCCTAAATGTCCATCAACAGATGAATGGATAAAGAAGATGTGGCACATATATACAATGGAATATTACTCAGCCATAAAAAGGAACGAAATTGAATTATTTGTAATAAAGTGGATGGACCTGTAGTCTGTCATACAGAGTGAAGTAAGTCAGAAAGAGAAAAACAAATACTGTATGCCAACATATATATATGGAATCTAAAAAAAAAACGGTACTGATGAACCTAGTGGCAGGGCAGGACTAATGATGCAGATCTAGAGAACGGAGTTGAGGACGTGCGGGGGAAGGGGAAGCTAGGGAGAAATGAGAGTAGCACTGACATATATACACTACCAAATGTAAAATAGATAGCCAGTGGGAAGCTGCTGCATAGCACAGGGAGATCAGCCCTGTGCTTTGTGACCACCTAGAGGGGTGGGATAGGGAGGGTGGGAGGGAGGCTTAAGAGGGAGGGGATATGGGGATATATGTATATGTATAGCTGGTTCACTTTGTTGTACAGCTGAAACTAACACACCATTGTAAAGCAATTATACTCCAATAAAGATATTTTTAAAAAATAAACGAATGGAGAAAGTGTTGTCAATTGCAGTAGGAGGAGGTAGGATCTAAGGGACGTACTTTTTATTTGATGAGAGTTTCATGGAGAGAGACTTGGTCATTCTGTTTTCTAACTTGACTGAAAAGTAGAAGATGGTGGCAGGATATTTTTATTGATTTATTGATTGTTTTTTATTTCTTTTCTATACATTTATTTATTTTATGTATTTTTGGCTACGTTGAGTCTTTGTTATGCTGCGCGGGCCTCTCATTGCAGTGACTTCTCTTGTTGTGGAGCACAGGCTCTAGGCACATGGGCTTCAGTAGTTGTGGCATGGGGGCTCAGTAGTTGTGGCTCGCAGGCTCTAGAGCACAGGCTCAGGAGTTGTGGTGCATGGGCTTAGTTGCTCCGCGGCATGTGGGTCTTCCTTCACCAGGGCTTGAACCCATGTCCCCTGCAATGGCAGGTGGATTCTTAACCACTGCCCTACCAGAGAAGTCTGAGTTGTTTGTTTTTGGATAGAAGTCTATTAGGTGGTTATACACAGCCTCTTCTCTTCTGGAGAGAGGTTTGAGCTGGAGCTAATGATTTGAGGGTTACATAAAAGTACAAGTGAACCTAAAGTATGGTTGTGCTTATTAACTCACTGAGGAAAGGCTATAGGCTATCAAGAGCATATTGAGGAGAACTCTGGGGGAAGCAGCCCTAATTGGTCAGCAGTGAGCAGAGGAAAGGGAGTGTTCAAAGGAGTCTGCAAGTGATTTCTATAATAATAGAAACTAGAAAAGAATGATGTTGTAGAAGCCTCAGGAAAGAGTTTAGAGAAAGTAAAAATATTGTTAAATTCCACAGAGAAGTAACATAGAGACCATTTATCTAAATGATAATATATAGGAAAGTGCCTGGCACTTAACAGATGCTCAAATACATATTCTTTCCGTGTCATGTGTGTGACATGCCTCTCTCCCTTGCCAGACTGAGTGAGCCTTGAGACTAGGGCCATGCGTTTGAACCCTTTATTTATTTTGGTTTCTTTGTTTCTTTGCTTGTTTATGTATTTTTATTGAGATGTAGTTGACATATAACAATATATTAGTTTCAGGTGTACAACATAATAATTCGATATTTGTATATATTGAGAAATGGTCAACACAAATCTAGTTAACACCCAGCACCACACATGGCTATTATTTATTTTCTTGTGATGAGGACTTTTACGACCTACTCTCTTAGCAACTTTCAAATATACAGTACAGTATTGTGAACTACAGTCACCATGCTGTGCATTACCACCCCATGACTCATTTATTGTATAACTGGAAATTTGTACCTTTTGAACACCTTCACCATTTTGCCCAAATCCTACCCCTTGCCTCTGGCAACCACTAATCTGTTCTCTATATCAGTGAATTCATTTTTGTTTGTTTTGCTGTTTGTTTTTAGATTCTGTATATAAGTGAGATCATACAATATTTGTCTTTCTCTCTCTGACTTATTTCACTTAGTATAATGTCCTCAAAGTCCATCCACATTGTTGCAAATGGAAAGATTTCCTTCATTTTTTATGTCTGAACAATATTTCATTGTGTATATGAATACCACACTTTCTTTATTCATTCATCCATCCATAGACACATATGTTGATTCTATGTCTTGGCTATTGTAAATAATACTGCAATGAACATGGGAGTGCCTCTGTTTTTTTGAGTTAGTGTTTTCATTTCCTATGGATAAATACCCAGAAGTGGAATTGCGGGGTTATACAATAGTTCTATTTTTAATTTTTTGAAGAAACTCCATACTGGCTGCACCAATTTACATTTCCACCAACAGTGAATGAAAGTGCCCTTTTCTCCACATCCTTGCCAACACTTGTCATTTCTTGTCTTTTTGATGATAGCCATTACAACAGGTGTGAGGTGATAACTGATTGTGGTTTTGATTTACATTTACCTGATGATTAGTGATGTTTAGCACGTTTCATTGCACCTGTTGGCCATCTGTATATGTTCTTTGGAAATATGTCTATTAAGATCCTCTGCCCATTTATTAATTGGATATTCATTTTATTGAGTTAACTTAGTTCTTTTTATATTTTGATATTAACCCTTTATTAGATATATAATTTACAAATATTTTCTTCCATTCAGTAGGATGTCTTTTCATTTTGTTGTAGGTTTGTTTTGGAATTTTTTTTGCAGAAGCTTTTTAGTTTGATATAGTCCGCCTGTTTATTTTTACTTTTGTTGTCTTTGCTTTTGGTGTCAAGTCCAAAAAATTATCACCAAGACTGATGTCAAGGAGCTTAACATCTATGCTTTCTTCTAGGAGTTTTATGGTTTCAGGTCTCACTTTTAAGCCTTTAATCCATTTGGAGTTAATTTTTGTGTATAGTATAACATAATGGTCAAGTTTTATTCTTTTGCATGTGACTGTCCAGTTTTCTCAGCACCATTTATTGAAGAGAATGTACTTTTCCCCATTATATTCTTGGCTCCTTTGTCATAAATTAATTGACTGTATATGCATGGGTTTATTTCTGTCTTCTCTATTCTATTCCATTGATCTATGTGTCTGCTTTTATGCCAATATCATCCTCTTTTGACTACTATGGCTCTGTATTACAGTTTGAAATCAGGAAGTGTGATGCCTCCAGCTTTGTTCTTCTTTCTCAAGATTACTTTGGCTAATCAGGATCTTTTGTGGTTCCATACAAATGTTAGGATTGATTATTCTACTTCTGTGAAAAATATCATTGGAATTTTGGTAGGGGTTGCATTGAATCTGCTTTTGGTAGTATGGACATTTTAACAATATTAATTCTTCCAATCCATAAGCCCTGTATATCTTTCATTTATTTGTGTCTTCTTTAATTTCTCTCATTAATATCATAGTTTTCAGTGTACAGGTCTTTCACCTCCTTGGTTAAGTTTATTCCTAGGTCTTTTTGCTGCAGTTGTATATGAGATTGTTTCCCTAATTTCTCTTTTAGATAGTTCATTATTAGTGTATAGAATACAAAAGATTTTTGTATATTGATTTTGTATCCTACAACTATACTGAATTTGTTTATTTTAACAGCTTTGGGGTGGAGTTTCTTAGGGTTTTCTATATATAATATTATGTCATCTGCAAATATGACTGTTTTACTTCTTCCTTTCTGATTTAAAAGCCACTTATTACCTTTTCTTGCCTTATTGCTCTGGCTAGACTTCCAATACTGTGCTGAATAAAATTGGTGAGAGTGGGCATCCTTATCTTATTCCTGATCTTAGAGAAAAGCTTTCAGCTTTTCACCATTAAGTATGATGTTAGCTGTGGGCATGTCATATATGTCTTTTATTATATTGAGGTATGTTCCCTCTAACCCCATTTTGTTGAGCATTTTTATCATAAATGGATGTTGAATTTGTCAAATGGTTTTCTGCATCTATTGAGATGACCATATGATTTTTATCCTTCATTTTTTTACTATGATGTATTACACTGATTGATTTCTGCATGTTTAATCATTCTTGCATCCCAGGAATAAATCTCACTTGATCATGGTGCATGATCTTTTTAATGTATTGTTGAATTCTGTTTGCTAACATTCTGTTGTGAATTTTTTACATCTATGTTCATCAGGGATTTTGATCTGTAGTTCTCTTGTGATATCCTTGTCTGATTTTGATATCAGGGTAATGCTGGCCTCGTTAAGTGAGTTTAGATGTTTTCTCCTGTCTTCTATTTTTTAAATGAATTTGAGAAGTATTGGTATTAATTCTTCTTTAAATGTTTGATAGAATTCACCAGTGAAGCTCTCTGATTCTGGACTTTTCATTGTTGGGAGGTTTTTGATTACTAGTAATCAGTCCGTTCAGATTTTCTATTTCTTTGTCTTGGTAAATCATATGTTTCTAGGAATTTATCCATTTCTTTTAGGTTGTCCAATTTGTTTTGTATGTTTGTTTATAGTAGTCTCTTACAATCCTTTGTATTTTGTGGTATTAATTACAATGTGTCTGTTTCATTTCTGATTTTCTTTATTTGAGTCTTCTCTCTTTTTTTTTGTTGGTGAGTCTAAAGGTTTGTCAATTTTGTTTATCTTTCAAAAAACCAGTTCTTAATTTTTTTGATCTTTTCTATTGTCTTTTTAGTCTCTCTCATTTATTTCCACTCTGATATTTGTTATTACCTTCCTTCTACTAACTTTAGGCTTCATTTGTTCTTTTTTTTCCTATTTCTTTTAGGTGTAAAGTTAGGTAGTTTATTTGAGATCGTATTTCTTGATGTAGACATGTATTGCTATGAACTCTCACGGAACTACTTCTTAGAACTATCTTTGCTTTGTTGTATTTGTTTTGTTGTCATTGTATCTGTTGTATTTTTGTTATGTTGTACTTCCATTTTTATTTATCACAAAGCATTTTTTTGATTTCTTCTTTGACCCATTGGTTGGTCAGTAGCATATAGTTTAATCTGCACATAGCTGTGAATTTCTCAGTTTTCTTTTTGTAATTAATTTCTAGTTTCATACAGTTGTGGTTGGAAAAGATGTGTGGTATGATTTCAGTCTTCTTGAACGCATTAAGAGTTGTTTTGTGACTTAACATATGATCTATCCTGGAGAATGTTCCATGTACATTTGAGAAAAATGTGTATTCTGTTGCTTTTGGGTGGAATGTTTTATATGTGTCTAAGTCCATCCTATCTAATGTGTCATACAAGGCCAATGTTTTCTTTTTCTTTTAACTTTTTTTTTTTGGCCATGCCACGTGACATGTGGGATCTTAGTTCCCTGACCAGGGATCAAACGCACTCCCCCCACAGTGGAAGCATGGAGTATTAACCACTGGACTGCCAGGGAAGTCCCAAGGCCAGTGTTTTCTCATTGATTTTCTGTCTGGATGATCTATTCATTGGTGAAAGTGGGATATTAAAGTGTCCTACTGAATGCTCTTCTATGGGTGAGTCCTGGGATGTGTGAGTCCGTGAGAGCCCTTTAAGAACTCTTTCTGAGTTTGCTATAGCCTTGTGGGCCTCATGGATGCAAGCCCTGCTGGCTTTCAAAACTAGATGTTTTGGGAGCTTGTCTCTGATCTGCAGGTCTTAAAAGTTGGGGTGCCATTATGTGGGGTTCAAACCCTTCAGTCTTCAGGGAAATGCTTAGGGATGTGAGCTCCCTCCAAACTCTATGTGCCCACACTGTGTGAGGTTTATGGCAAGACTGTGTCTGAGCCTCTCCTAGCCACTTCAGTATGTTGTTTTTTTTTTCTCATTTGCCAGATACAAAGGAATTCCTCACCTAGTTTTTTTTTTTTTTTTTTTTTTTTTTTTTTTTGCGGTACGCGGCGGAGCACAGGCTCCGGACGCGTGGGCTCAGCGGCCACGGCTCACGGGCCCAGCAGCTCCGCAGCACGTGGGATCTTCCCGGACCAGGGCATGAACCCGTGTCCCCTGCATCGGCAGGCGGACTTTCAACCACTGCGCCACCAGGGAAGCCCGCTCACCTAGTTTTTTAAAATTATTTTAAGAGGAAATTTTTCTGTATGTAGCTGTAGATTTGTTGTGTCCATAGGAAGAGGTGAGTTCAGAATCTTCCTACATCACCATCTTTAACTGGAACTCTGTGTTTGGTCTCCTTGCATCAGCAAAGCGCACCACAGAGTAGGCACTCAATCAAAGCTTGTTGAATAAATAAGCACATAATGATGTTTTTAACTAACATGTGAAGTAACTATTGCAATTGGTTTTTTGAAATAGCAAGTTGATTTTTTTCTGTCAGTAATTTCTTGATGTGGAATAAAAAGCTTAATTTGGAAATTAATGTTATTTTTTACCTAAGGCCAGGATATATGGACAAAGTTTGGGAGCTCTTGAGAGAAATATTGCCCGAGTTTAAGCTATCAGATGAGTCCAGCTCTGAAAGCAAAATAACAGACATAGATGCCAAATTAAAAGAACAAGGGAAAGACATGAAGGATGGGAAAGAAGTGAAAGATGGCAAAGAAATGAAAGATGGCAAGGAATTCAAACCTGAAGGTTCAGCAACAACAGTAAAATTACCTGAGAAAAGTGACAGAGTTTTAAAGGGTAAGACATTCTATATCATGATGTTATTCAATATGGGTATTATATATAAACACTTATAGTTTAGTCATTGCTTAATTTAATGATTATTTATTAAGTGTTGTGAAAGCAGTCATGTAATTAAGGTCCTTTCTTTCCAAGATATTAGAACTTGCAATGGTGTTTACCATATGTTAATTATTCTACTATATTTGGCTCTCCTTAAAACTCAAAGGCAATTATATATTTTGATGATACTAAATTAATATATTATTAATATAGAAAAACCCATTAAGTTTTCAATTTCCCTTAAACACATCTTTCTTATATGTTATATGTAGAGTGGAATGGACCAGAATACCAAAGGAGAAAAGTTGTCCTGTTTTCCTTTTCAGGAAGTGTGAAATGGACACAGATTAGATTATGATTTGCAGGTTATTGTAAGGTGCAAGTTAAAATTAGGAAAAAAAATTTTCGAGTTATTTTACAAAGTGTAGGAGCATTTCTTCTTAAGTGGGAAATATATTTAATCATTATTTTATGTTTTCTAAAATATTTCATATAGCCATACATATGAACAATAATGCTTGTATAGTAGAGTTAAACACACTAGAAAATACTCAGCTTTTTTGTGTACTGTGATAGCATCTATAATGATCTTTCAAATGTTTATGTTTTATAAGGTATTGATATTTTGTCCTTATCTAGATCTTATCAACCAGCATTTCCAACCATATACTGCCCAGAAATAATTACTGTAAATGTTACTCAAAAATATACAAAAAAATTGTGTCTGATATCTGCCTATCATCAGTGCCATTTAAAATGATCTAATGTGCATTAGTTTATAAAAGAAAGCCCCAAAAAGCCAGATTAAATTTGTTTTACCCAGTGTATCCTAAATTAATCTGAACCTGGAATCCTTTTCTCATGTATCACAAGTTAACTTATGCCTATCTTTCCCTCCATTTAACAATCCATTCAATATACTACTTGCTGAGAATATCAGTAAGTGTTCCAGGAATTAGTGATAACCTGATGAACAAAATCAGGTGTGGAACCCACTTCCTAGAGCTAAGGTCTAGTGAGTGGGACTAACATTAATTTTAAATATCATAAATAGATACTAATACATGAGTCTTGAAGGGAAATACAGGAAACCTTAGGAGTTCATATGAAAGACCTAGTCTGGGGCATCAAGGAAGAATTCCCTAAGGAATTCTGAGCTGTAAACACCCCTGTTAGAAGTTTGTCTGTGAAGACCAGGAGAGCGACAAAGTGGAAGCTGACAGGGAATGTAGGGGACCCGTGAAAGATATTTACATTTTTACCTGATGAAGAAGTATTTTTAAGTGATTGGGAAGATGCAGTTGAGATGACAGCCATAGTGTAAGTTTCCAGAGAGCCCAGGTGAAGGGATTGGACCAAGCCAGGGAGCAAAGTCTCCTCCATCCTAACAGGAGGGCACAGGGCATGGGAGAGGACAGATGCACATGTCAGTGGATGAATGGGTTTGATAGGGAGAAGCTGAGGGTTTCTGACAAAAGGCTTCTATTCTCTACGATCTGAGAGTGAGGTGGAGGTGGAGATGAAGGTTCTCATTGTTAGTTAAAATAGATGTGGCAGAAGCTTGCAGAACTAGAGGAAAGGCCATGTCCAGTAGGACTCAGCTGCTACTTTTATTCAGAGGGGTTGGCCAGATGGGTGAAACGAGGTGACAGAGGAGCAACAGATTGACTCATGGTATTGGCAAAAACACATTTTGGTAAACATTTTTGCATACTTTCCAAATTTCTATGTGAAAAGTGTGTTTTTCTATTTATAATTTTTATTATATACTATATTATTTTAAATTCTGAATTCTGAATAGGCATTTAAAGGCTTTTAAAATCCCATTTAAAAATCACACATGAAGTCATATATTATTACCTATAATTAGTTTTAAGTCAAATATTTATAGAAAAGCCACAAAATAAAATTCTGATAATCTGTTTTTTGTACTTGTTTTCCAATAAAATATCTCCTCCTACACTTAAAGTTATAGTTATTTTTGCCGTTGTTTCTAACATAGATGTTAAATCTACTATAAAAGCTATGAGATAGATTTACTTTAGAAGCTAAGGAACAGTACAAGTTGTTAATGTTATAGTTTTTATTTATGCAAATTTTAAAAAACCAAACAACCTGATCAATGGTGATTACAAGTTTGGCAAATGATGAAAGAATGAATGGCAGAAATTTGAAATTTCTGTTTTAGAATTGGAAGGGATTTATTAGGAAATAAAAAAGCTTAGGGGATTTTTTTTTTAAGTTGAAGGAGAACATATTTCATAGAAATGTAAATGTGAATGGAAATTCAAATGGTGGACGGTTCTGGGTACTGGGTTTTACTACACACAACATGTGGACAATCAGATGTTGGTTTGTGGACGTTGGTTGGTGGCCAGTTTCCAGCAGAAGATATTCTGGTGGCAGAAAGCTGTGTTTCTTGAAATGCAAGCCCCAAGTAAAGAAGATCTAAGAGGACTCCACATTTAGGACTCAAATTTAAGTACTTTCTTTGCTGGCTTTTTTTTTTTTTTTTTCTTTTTTTAAATGAGAAAATCAGCCTGACACCATGATTTTATATGAATAAATTATATTCAACTGATCATCTACATTTAACATAAAATTATGTGTAGTCAATAAATAATGCTGCATGTCTTTCACAATACATGTCAATTTTCAAAGTTTTCTTTTGCTTTATTTTGACGTTACTAATTTGAGGTGAGTAGTACTTGGGGAAATTTATGGCTATTGTTTTACACTTAAATAAGTTAAATACTACTCTTTAACTTTCTTTTCAACACAATGACTTAATAAGCAACATACATTGAGGTTTTGTAGTTAAAAGATTTATTATATTTTTTTAATATGTTGGAGAAAGCCGACGCAAAAGACCTTGGAAAGAAGAGGAGTAAAGATGGAGAGAAGGAAAAAGAAAAGGAAAAATCCAAATGGTCTCTTCATGGTTCAAGGCCCTCATCAGACGTACAATATTCTCTACAGTCTTTGTCAGATTGTAAGTTCTCAGTCTCCTAGAATAATAATTATTGTACTTATTTCCTAAAATGCTGGAAAACACTGGAGCATAGAAATGTATTTCCTGTTTAGACATGTCTAAATAAGCTTTTCAAGGTTGCCCTTAATTGTTAGGCCCCCAGATGGTTATGCGTAACAGAGCAAGATCCTACATATGAGACAATGTTATCCAAATTCTTGTGGTACAACAGTCACAGAAGTGTTTACATGAAGCATGATATACTAATAAAAGTATATATTATATGTTAGTACACATAACATTTTTATTATAAAATATATAAATATATTTATATAAATATATAATTATATATTAATGTGTATTAATATATGTCCTCCTCTGTGTAAATTTTATATATATGTTGATATTAAAATATATATTTTAAACTTTATAGTCCTAACATGGGGTCATCTATCTTAGTGCTTCCAGAGTATATATCATAATTCTCAGTTCATCCTTCTTTACATGAAAACATGTCCATTTAAGTCCAGCACTATGCTTTATCTAGTTGTTTTTTTTTTCATTTTGTCTTCTTTCTTAATACATTACTGTGTTTTTTCGTGAGAGCATTTTCATAGTTCTGGCTTTGTATTTTTACAGAAACATGTCTGGTGGTTTGGTAGAGAAAATACAAACACTAGTCATTATATTTTTAATTTTATACAAAAACTTGTTTTCTTATAGTGATGCCTTAAGCAGTCTTTTTTGATAGTGGATGACATAACAGTCCCAAAGTTACTGATAATTATTCATGTTTGTGAGAATGGCTAAACCTTTCTCTGAGTTTCTTTCTTTGTGAAAATGATGGTAACCATGCCATTTTTTCTACCAAACTCATAGTTAAGTCAACCTCTAGATACAGAATGTGGTTCAAAGTTTGGGCTGTGGAGTAAAATTGCCTGGGTTCAGATCTCTGCTGCATGAAAAATATGTGTTAGAGAAGAAAAAAAATTTCCCTCTACTCTCTCCAGGTTCTTCTCGCTGGTCTAAGAATTAAAATGACATGAGACAGATTAACAGAAGAAAAAGAATAATAATTATGTATGTATGAGGCCTCATAAGAAAAATGAAACCCAAGGACAGGTTAGGCAATTGAGGCTTATCTACCATCTAAGAGAAAGAAAAGGGGGTCAGGGGTTTGTGACTTCAAAAGGGAGGAAGGCAATTCATCTGGAGGTTGAAAAGCAAATGTTTGGTAAACATGTTTGCTCTACCATGCAGAGCCAGTGGGACACAGAGAGGACTCTTGTGTCTAGGCCCTGCCCTGCCACACTTAGCCCATATTCTTTCTAGGTATCTCTGGTGATAGTGCTCTTCCTGGACCAGGCCCTTTACCATAATTCTTTTAGGCAGTTAAGGGGGAGGTAAAAAGAAAGAATTCCTGAGTACTCCGTTCTTTAAAAAAAGCCTAAAATAATCCTCATGACAAAGAGACACATTTTAAGGTGACAAATTTTACTCTCCTACATATACAAAGTTTACTTTTTAAATGTAAAAACATATTTTTACAAGTTCGGCATATTTCACATCTTAATCCATTTTAGAGTGATCCAGGGTTCACATCTAATTTATATATAGTGGTTCTAAAGATATTATTCTTCAATAAACATATTATCTAGTTCAGTGAAATGTAAGTGCTTGAATTTTTTTTAACATCTTTATTGGAGTATAATTGCTTTAAAATGGTGTGTTAGTTTCTGCTTTACAACAAAGTGAATCAGTTATACATATACATATGTTCCCATATCTCTTCCCTCTTGCGTCTCCCTCCCACCCTCCCTATCCCACCCCTCTACGTGGTCACAAAGCACCGAGCTGATCTCCCTGTGCTATGCGGCTGCTTCCCACTAAATATCTATTTTACATTTGGTAGTGTATATATGTCCATGCCACTCTCTCACTTCGTCCCAGCTTACCCTTCCCCCTCCCCATATTCTCAAGTCCATTCTCTAGTAGGTCTCTGTCTTTATTCCCATCT
Source organism: Kogia breviceps (assembly GCF_026419965.1). NCBI lineage: Eukaryota > Metazoa > Chordata > Mammalia > Artiodactyla > Physeteridae > Kogia > Kogia breviceps. The sequence continues at coordinate 73,455,037 of NC_081322.1, forward strand.
TGCCCCTAGGTTCTTCATGACCCTTTTTTCCCCCCTTAGATTCCATATATATGTGCTAGCATACGGTATTTGTTTTTCTCTTTCTGACTTACTTCACTCTGTATGACAGACTCCAAGTCTATCCACCTCACTACAAATAACTCAATTTCGTTTTTTTTTATGGCTGAGTAATATTCCATTGTATATATGTGCCACATCTTCTTTATCCATTCATCTGCTGAAGGACACTTAGGTTGCTTCCATGTCCTGGCTATTGTAAATAGAGCTGCAATGAACATTTTGGTACATGACTCTTTTTGAATTATGGTTTTCTCAGGGTATATGCCCAGTAGTGGGATTGCGGGGTCATAGGGTAGTTCTATTTGTACTTTTTCAAGGAACCTGCATACTGTTCTCCATAGTGGCTGTATCAATTTACACTCCCACCAACAGTGCAAGAGGGTTCCCTTTTCTCCACACCCTCTCCAGCATTTATTGTTCGCAGATTTTTTGATGATGTCCATTCTGACCAGTGCGAGATGATATCTCATTGTAGTTTTGATTTGCATTTCTGTAATGATTAATGATGTTGAGCATTCTTTCATGTGTTTGTTGGCAATCTGTATATCTTCTTTGGAGAAATGTCTATTTAGGTCTTCTGCCCATTTTTGGATTGGGTTGTTTGTTTTTTGTTATTGAGCTGCATGAGCTGCTTGTAAATTTTGGAGATTAATCCTTTGTCAGTTGCTTCATTGGCAAATATTTTCTCCCATTCTGAGGGTTGTCTTTTGGTCTTGTTTATGGTTTCCTTTGCTGTGCAAAAGCTTTTAAGTTTCATTAGGTCCCATTTGTTTATTTTTGTTTTTATTTCCATTTCTCTAGGAGGTGGGTCAAAAGGATCTTGCTGTGATTTATGTCATAGAGTGTCCCGCCTATGTTTTCCTCTAAGAGTTTTATATTGTCTGGCCTTACATTTAGGTCTTTAATCCATTTTGAGTTTATTTTTGTGTATGGTGTTAGGGAGTGTTCTAATTTCATACTTCTACAGGTAGCTGTCCAGTTTTCCCATCACCACTTATTGAAGAGGCTGTCTTTTCTCCACTGTATATCCTTCCCTCCTTTATCAAAGATAAGGTGACCATATGTGTGTGGGTTTATCTCTGGGCTTTCTATCCTGTTCCATTGATCTATATTTCTGTTTTTGTTAAGTGTGTGAATTTTAAAGGAATAAATCAAAACCTTTTAATTAAAAATAAAAACAATAGAAGAAAATAAATTCTATTATTTTGGCCAGAATCTTTAAAGAACAAAAGCATCATGAATCAAATGGCGTAATTTCAGGGATATTAAGGAACACATGAATAAATATTGATGTTCAGGAGCATATCTACAGGCATTAAACATTCCAAACTAAGTTACTTTCTTAGTTTCCCTTCTTCATGGGAGGATTAATTTATTTATGTTTTCTTTCTACTTGAAATGACATAGAAACTCCCAGAATTCCTTAAATTCAAAATAAGTATTCTATGAAAGCTAAGTTACATTGACAGATAGCTAGATTGAGTTTATGTAATAACTGTTTTACAATGAAGTAAAATGATTTCTTAATGAATTATATGGTACTATTGTGAAGGTAAAACTGATGAGACATTCTATAAAATAGATGTACATTTGAGATTTAACATTTATTATATGCATGCAGAGTCATTTACCTATATTTCATCAGCAAAGATAAGTTCATTAAGGAATTTAAACAGTCTACCACGACCTGCCAGTTCCATTTTGGCTAGAATTTCCATGACGCAATATGTGTTTGGTTTTACAGGTTCTTCAGCAATACCGTCCCCTCAGATGGTTGTATATGCTACCTTTACACCTCTCTATTTGTTTGAAAAGAAGATCTTTTTATTAGAGAAGATGGTAAGTACTCAAGGCCAAGAAATTCAGTATAATTTGTGGTGTGTTTGTGTGTATGTGTGCGTGTGTGTGTGTGTGTTTACTTGTAGTAGAAGGTATATCAGAATTTAATCAAAATTTCATTCCTGAATTTCAGTCTTGTTATCTCTATAATTAGGCACTTAGGTACAGGGACCTGGAACATCCAAAATTTTCTTAGATGACTGCAATAGTTTTAACTACAAAAAAAAAGAGAAGGATGTACTCTCATATATTTTTATCAATTCTTTTCATTGTAAACAAAAGGCATCAAATTATATATTTCAGTGAGAAGTGTGTAAGTCATTCCTAAATAATAATAAATCATCTCTCTATAAACAGGTCATACACATTTTCTTAACCTAAGACAACTTAAATAAATGCATATTGAGGGCTAGTAAAGCACTGCTATGAGCTCCTTGTATCTTAAAGTAATACACACAAAAATGTTAATTGCTTTTTTCTTATAAATCTAACAACTTATAGAAAACTTAGAAAATATGGACAAAGGTAATAAAATTAAACTATTCATAGTATAAATACCTAGTCATAGACACTATTAACATTTTGGTGTATACACTTTGACTTTTTTTCTTGTCTGCATATTTTCTATGTGTACATGTGTATAAACATTTTTACACAGGGGAATTCTATTTTACTTTCTGTTTAGAAACCAGCTTTTTCACTTGACACTGTATCATTAACATTTTCCCATGATGTGAAATATTTGGCAACATATTTAATAGTTACATGGGATGCATTGGTTTGCCATAATTTTTTAAGTTATCTTTGGTTGTGGGACATAAAAATCATTTTTCTCCTCCCCTTTTAAAAAGTAAAGCCAGATTATTCTTCAGTCTACTTAGAAAACAACCTATTGTATTTGTATTGATTCCTAACACTTTGGGGAACTTTTAGACATCCAACACTTTATTGCTAGAATTCTATATGTTCTGAAATCACTACATCAAAGTATAAGAAGACGGTGATATAATTATTTGGTTAGTTAGGAATAGCTGAGTATTAAAAATTGAATGGAAATTTGGTTGAAATGTTTACACTGTTTCAATTGTATGATTATTGCACTTTACTATGTGCATTACATTTATCTTCTGGATGATTTGCCCAAGGGGCATAGTGTTATCATTCCTTCTTCTTCCTTTCCTTCCCCCTTCCTCCCTTCCTTCCTTCCCTCCTTCCTCCTCCTCCTGCTCCTCCTCCTCCTTTCTTTTTAGATAGAAACCATTCCTTCCTGCGAAAATCTGTAATATAACAAGGGTAATATTGTCAAGATAATAGAACGTAATGTAACGTTGTGAATGTAGAGAAAGGAGCAGTGTCTCTGTTTTTAATTCAAAGTTATTTACCTTTAGCCATGGTTAAATCCTAGTGTGCTTCCCAGTCTTCCGAGTCTTCCAAGTTAGGATTTGAGCTGGCTATGTCAGGCCTGATTTTTTTTTTTAATCTCCTTACCCAGCCTTGGCCTAGGTGTTGTCTTAGATATTCCAGTAGTCTAACATCATGAACTACAAAAGAAAATGAGCCATGCTTTATGGAGTGTCCTGGCCTCATGTATGGGAAGTACTTGAACACTTTTTAAAACTGAAAAATATAAAGATAGAATTTACATCTTCATTACACAAAGAAGGTGCAAAATAATCCACTTGAACTTTTTGCTGTCCTACTGAAAAATTAACCTGTAAACACAAAATTTTTAATTGAAAAGACAAAGAAACTCTCATGTTTATTCATTAATTCAACAGATGTTTATTAATTGTCTATTATGTCCTAAACAATGAGCTGGGATCTGAGGATACCGTGATGAACCTGATTCATAAGGACGCTCCCCACAAAGTTTAGAGTCAATGAGAAAGGCAGATAAGCAACAACAGTAATAAAGTTAGAAGACTCTCATAATAGAGGGTGCCTGGAACATGGTAGATGTAGCATTCAAATAAAATAAAGTCGAATGAGTGACCAAATAAATGAATTAATGAAGGAGTAGAAAAATGAGTATTGGACACATAGCAGAAACACATCTTTCTCTCAAGTGGGTGACTAGGGAAGTCTTCCCAAAGGGGGGAAAAAAATGTTTAAGCAGTGGCTTTAAGATGTTAGCCTGGAAAGTAGGAAAAAGTGTGCTTGAAGCAGAGGGAAGCTTATGTGGGAAAGTCTGAAGGTGAAGGAGAACCCACTGGGTTCGAGGGACTACTAGAGGTTGAACAGATTGCAAAGGGAGAAGTCTTAGAGGCAGCTTGAGATGTGGGAGGGAGCCAGGATGTACAGAGTATTATAAATCCTCCTTTCGGGGGTTGAAATGACCTAAAGGGCCCAGAGTTTCAGAAATGAGCCCTGTGTCTATAACAGTAATGAAATGAACTTCAAGGCTGTAATGAACTGACTACAACGTTACAGTCTCCTGCTGATTCTTTTACATTAGTTATTAGGATGAACACATTCTCCTGGTAAAAATCAGAATGTAAAGATGATATAATATTTTCAAGCTGAATCTACAGGAAACAAGTTCTGTTCTAGTGGAATTTTGTTAAATGGAGTACATTGCAAGAAATTCTAACCCCAAAGACAATGAGACCAGGGTGTAAAAATAAAGTCAATACTTTTCCTTTATTTAAATAATTGGTAAAGAATGCAATAATAAAAAAAAATAAAAAATAAAAACTTGGGAAGAAACAAAGTGTTAAGAATTACCCCACATTATCCCCCATCCTCGTGCTCCTGGGTCTTCTAAATGGTTTTAGTTTTATTTAAATGGGTGAGCTGGGAGTTCTAAAAAAGCCTCCCCTATCTGCTCAAAATCCTCCTTTTAGAATGTCTGAGGTTGGATGGGGTAAGGGACTGAAAGGGTTTTATGGGCAAGGAAACTTCTAATTTGTCTTCCATAATGAATTATTCAAAAATATTTCTTGAAGGCCTATTCAGTATTTCACTAGAATGTTTCACTATTCTAAATTTCTCTCTGTCCCTAATTCTAATCTAAGGAAATTTGCACCCCTTGAACAAAGTTTCTCTGTATCAAACTATAACTTATTAATAGCATTAATTTATGTCATTCAGAAGTATTGTGTAGTATGTTGGAAATAAAATGAAGTATGAGAAACTGGCTTACATACCTTACATCAAGCTAGTACTTTTGTGGATTATTCAAATAATACAATAGGTGAAAATACCATACTTAATTATTTGACACAATATCTTACATTTTCTAAATGCCTTAAATGGTTCTATTTTCTGATGCTCTGCAGCTCAAAAAAGAAAGCAAACAGACTACAATTGTGGTTGCAATTGTAAGAAGGAGTTGAAATATGTAGACCAAATTTTTGAACGGTAAACTATCTGGGAATTATTCAACTTATAAATACTACTTTGGATATTATTTAAATGTAAATTTTACAGTAATGTATTTTTATTACTATACCGAGACATTAATTTATTGAATAACAGCAATATATTCTTCCATAAATTCATATTGGAAAGGGTTCCTTTCAGTTGTTGGGAAACTTCTAAAATTTGATGGAGTTAAAGTTGTACAAAAAGAGGTTTAGCATTTATAGCATCTATAAAAAACAATTTTTAAGCCACTCTAAGGCATAATTCCAGGGGTTTCTGAATTTTTTCAGTGAATTGTTAACATTCACAGATCGGATAAAGGGGATGTGACATTTTCCTCTCCTTTAAATTAGGCCTTTTTATTTTTTTTTATTTTTTTGCGGTACGCGGGCCCCTCACTGTCGTGGCCTCTCCCGTTGCGGAGCACAGGCTCCGGACGCGAAGGCTCAGCGGCCATGGCTCACGGGCCCAGCCGCTCCGCGGCATGTGGGATCCTCCCGCACCGGGGCACGAACCCATGTCCCCTGCATCGGCAGGCGGATTCTCAACCACTGCGCCACCAGGGAAGCCCTAAATTAGGCCGTTTTTAAAAAAATAAATAAAACATTGAAGTGCTTTCCTCTTTATTTCACATATTTATAATGCTTTTAAATGGCTCTACTGGACTTAATAATGCACTGATTAACTCTTTCTTACAGTTATTAATTATTACAATCATAATTAATCTCTGGATTCAGGAAGAACTGTTCTAGCTCATGGATACCCCCACCTATTTTGTGCCTCAACTATCGACTGAGCTATAGTTTGAACTATAGAAAAACGTCCACAACAGCAAGGCATGTTGTAGCTGAGGCAATAATTTAGAATATGCTAATAGGTGGGTTTCTGATCCCAATTTAAATGACTGCTTTATAAATTTACATTTTCAAAATTTGCTATTTGCATAGAAATCAATGATGCAAAATCACTAGGAAGAAAAATAGTTACTGGCAAAACTGACTTTAAGGTAGTTAATATTTTATTTTACTTTAAATATTTCAACATTTAGACCGAGAACATGAGAATTTGACTACAGTGTGCATTACTTTAACTTTCACATACTTTTTGATTACTTATGGCATATTTCAGCCATCAGTCAGTAACTGAACTTCTACGTAACTCTTACTCTGAATTGTTCCACAGCCAAGTGGCTTCAGGAGATCTGAATCATCAACTATGGAAAGCATCTGCCTGGGAAACGACTTGATCTGGCAGGACACAGGGCAGCGTCTACCCTCTGTCCTTCTGTGAATGCCTCCATTGTCAGGCGTGATCATGAGGATTTCGTGTGGGGGGAGCCTGAGGACATAAACTGTAGACAAGGCAACCGCTTACCCTCATGGACCTGAGGCGCTGAAGGCAGTGGGGTTTTTTTTGAACACTATGTAGCAATTGCTGGTGCTTAAAAAACAAACTAACAAAGACTTTACATGTTAAGTACTGCATCAAAGCTTTAACCTATAAAAATAGTAGTTGATTAATTTTGGTCCAAAACTGATATACTAAGACTTCTGCAATCTCATAGAATCTTAAACTCTTAGAACTGAAAAGTGGCTTCTCGTTCTAGTCTCTCATTTTGTAAATAAGGAGAGGGGGCCCCAGATAACTCAAAAGATGGAAAGAAATACAAAGAGTAATAGTGCTTATGTTAAGGGATGTAGAAATACGGGTGGTTATTTTTTTTCTTATTACCACTATGTCTCTCTAGTGGTGATAGTATTTTTATAATGACGAAAAGTATTATCTTAAGTGTATGAAGCAAATACAAGAATCCTTTTAAATCTGCCTCCCACCTTTTAGGCTAATTCTGCTGAGAAGCTTAGGGAATATGGGCTTTCCCACATCTGTAGCCATCCGGTGCTGGTGACAAGAACTAGGTCTTGCCCCCTTATAGCAGCACCAAAACTACCTCCTATACCTCCGTGGAAACTCCTTCGTCAAAAACAAGAAACTGTTATAACAGATGAAGCTCAAGGTATGAATCATCTTGTCTGAAAATCTTATAAACATTTCTCTCAATGAAGTTCTAATAGTTTCATTTGTAATGAGATACATATCAAGGCAAACAACCCAACATTACAGTTAAAACCTTCATTTAATCTTCTGGCCGTATTTTATGTCTTTAAAGGATTAATTCTTCACATCTCAGAAGCCAAGCACTTTGGTTTTCATGTCTAAACTGGCCAGATATATAAAGGCCATTCTTTGGGTGATGGCATTGTGATTATAACTGTGATAGAAAAGTGGTTTGTAGTAAATAATATAGAAGGTTAAGTAGCATATACGTTAGGCCACTGGTGTGAATTTCTAACATGGGCATCATTCTACAGTGCTCTGTAGGACATAATCTTTGAATTGACCGATTTCTGTTTGAAACTCCTATAGGAATCGGACTTTTACCCTGGGCTGGTTCCTGTGTCAGTGTTGTCATGTAGCCACAGTAAATGGCAGTTCTGCTCAGAAATACACAGGTTCACACAGGCTGAGAATGGGGCAGGGAGACTGTTCCCACCTTGTTCTTATTCTCACCTTTTATTTCTAAATTCCTCATAATCCATGTCTAATTCTTCGCTCCTTCAATCATTTTTTCTACAAGTCTTCATTTTCACGTTTGAATGGAAGAGAGACCAAGATGGCGAGAGAAGAAATGAGCGAGACCATACATGAAAAATCATGAGAGGGGATTAGAAAAGAAAAACTAATAATTAAAAACTTATGGCTTAGAAGAATAACTTAAGTTGTTTATGTTAATTCAACATAAACATATGGCCTTTCTGTAGCTAATTTATACTTGTGATTTTTTTTTTTTTTTTTTTTTTTTTGTGGTACGCGGGCCTCTCACTGCTGTGGCCTCTCCCGTTGTGGAGCACAGGCTCCGGACATGCAGAGTCTCGTTGGTACTCAGGAACCTAAGACCGCAGTAGCCACAGAGATTGGAGTATTTACCTGTTCCTTGCCTCCTACTTCCAACCATAATTTACATGTTTTTAAGATATAAATAACAACTGTTAACCATGTAATTTTCTTCACATTTGCTTTCTGTCGACGTTTATACAACCAGTACAGCTGGTGGCAAAGATTTTCTAGCACAACATGTTTTATCCTGGCCAGAAAAGAGCAAAGATTAAAGAACTATCTGGGGCTTCCCTGGTGGCGCAGTGGTTGAGAGTCCGCCTGCCGATGCGGGGGACACGGGTTCGTGCCCCGGTCCAGGAGGATCCCACATGCCGCAGAGCGCCTGGGCCCGTGAGCCATGGCTGCTGAGCCTGTGCTCCGCAATGGGAGAGGCCTGCATACCGCAAACCAAAAAAAACAAACAAAAAAGAAATATCTGCTTTAGACATACAGGAGAAATGGTCAGTTCATCTTTTTTTTTTTTTTTAATTAGACTTGTCTGCCTCTCTCCCTCCTGCTTGATTATTTCTGTTATTTCCTTACATTCCTTGAGTTTCTGCAACAGGCTGTTTGTGCCACCAAAGTGCCAACTGTTGTTTTGGATTCCAAGAACTTTCCAGTTTCCTCCCTCCCTCCTTCCCTTCCCTCCTTCCTTCCTATCTTCTTCTGTCTTTCCAACCAAAGATCAGCATTCACATGATGCTCGAAAGAACATCTTTTACTACTGAATGCTATATTTTAGTTAAATGAATAGAGCCACACAACCGTTCTTCATTCAGAACATCAGGAATAGCTGAATGAAAGGAAAAATATTGAACATTCAGCTACTTCCTGATTTTGATATTGACTGTTGTGTAATTCTGTGTAATTTGATAGCTCCATTGTAAGCTGGGAAAGAAAACCTACAGATTGATGGGATTCCATAACTGCAGTGCCCTGCTTTGAGGCTCACCACATCATTGTCTTTCTTATCTCTATTGGATTTAATATTTAAAGTGAAATTAACAGGAAACACAGAGAGAGAGAGATCAATATAGAGGTTATCACAGAACAAGCACAGAGAAGTCATGTGCACTGTGTCATAGTGTCACTTCTCTTCGTTCTGTGGTCATTCTTTCCACTGCTATAGGAGTTTATTTAAAATAATTATGCCTAATGTTTAATTTCAAAGTTCACCGTGTTAGTGCATGGGTTGTGTGCCATATCCATTGAGAATTTACTTTTATGTAAGCTTCGCACGTCTTTAGGAATACCCACAACATTTTTCTTGACTACTGCTTTCTTTTCTACTTATGACCTTTACTTTGTTACATTTTCTGTTCTTCCACTGTCTCCATGTATTAGTCCACATTTTTTTCATGTCCTGAGCAATTGTGTTGTAGAGGTTAACTAAAAGAACACATTTTTAGTAAAAGACTTTTATAGAAAGTCTTTTGTGTACTTGAAGTAGCAGCAAATGCCAAGAGCCAAAAGCAATGTCTCTAGAAGACATTGCTGACTTTCTCCCTTGAGACTTCATTGTTTCACGTTGTAAATCTTGAAAGCAACTGAGAAGTAGACTAAAGAAATATCATATTGGTAGGATCTATAAAGTCCTTTTTAATACAAAACTTTATGTATCGTAGTACATTTCTATTTAACTCTATTGAAATTTGCTGGGTAAATAGTTAATCTAATCAGTACTGCAGTAAATGTCAAATTTTACATATAATCTTGGAAGATTTTTTTTTTTAAAGTATATCACACTACCTTTTTCTTTTTAGAATTAGTAATAAAGAAGCCTGACCAGTTTCTTGAGATTTCAAGTCCATTTTTGAATTATAGAATGACTCCATTTACAATTCCAACAGAAACGTAAGTATAGAACATTCTTTCCCATGAATTCATCTTGTTAACAGATGAAGCATTTTGTGATTTGTGCAGTTAAAAATGTATCCCTTGGTGACAGACGTATTAAAGTTTGTGTCATTGCACATCATAGGAAAATAAAATTTTTAGGTTCTATTTCACAGTAATAAACAGTTAAGATAAATTTTGAATTGATCAAAATGAGGCCTAAATATGTCTGGCTTTACAGTTTTGGCTTCTGTTTCAGAACAACAGTATTTTGTTTTACTTTAAACATTAGCACTGGGGAATGTTTTTGGTTATTACCTGATAATTAAATCACAAGATCAAATGATTGTCATAAAAACCTGGGCGATGAAGTCTGTCACTCTTAGAGGAGAAAAAAAGAGCTAACTAAATACAACAGCAAAGACAATGAAGAAGAAAAAGGAGGAAGGGGAGGAAGAATCCAAATTTACTAATATTTGAATGTGACAATAGGGGTAGAAATAAAAATTATCATCCTGGGTCTAACGTTTTTAATGAGTTCATAGTGGGGAAAAGGAAGTCCACAGATAACAATAATGAGAAGGAATAGTGGGTGATACGATTATTACCACTAAAAGTATGGTGATTTGTTATGAAGCAATTGACAGCTAACACATGGATATATACATAATCAAGGATTATCAAATCTATTCTTTAAATTTGTGCAGTTAAATGTACTTCAATAATCCCTCAATAAAGTTGTAAGATACAAAAATAAATACTAGTATTTAAAGTGGTTAAAAAATAGGGATTCTAGAACCAAGGAATATAATAACTGAAATTTTAGAATTCAATGGATGTGTTTAATCACAGATAAGATACAGCAAAAAAAGGACAATTAGCGAAGTGGAAAATAGGTCAAAAGATAATATCCAGACTGAAGTATGGAGACCAAAAAAAAAAAAAAAAAATGAGGAAAAGTATAATAAAAGACATGTAAGAAAAGTTGAAAAAGACCAACATACTTGCAAGTGGGCCTCAGAAGTAGAGGATAGAGAGTTTGGGGAATAATCATGAAATAAAAATAAAATGGCCAAAATTATCCCCAAAGTTTAAAAAAATCAAGTCAAGATTCAGCAAGTTCTGAAAAAAAGTCAAGCAATGTAAATGCAGAGAAAACTGCAGCTAATCATAGTAAAACCATAGACAAACATAATACAATAATATATAGATATAAAACAAAAGAAATACTGCAAAAAAATCAGCATGGATAAATGTCACACACAAAAATATTAGACCAAAGAAATGGTATAAAAAGTATACAGTTTAGTTTTAATTATTCTATTAATATAGATTTTAAAAAGAAAAAAAAAGCAATATATGGTGTTGGAAGTCTTGAGAGTGGTTACCTGTGGCGAGGAGTGCTAGCTGTGACTGGGAAGCACGTCTGGCAGGGCTTGTGGAGTGCTGGTAATATTAATATCTCTTGATCTAATAATGGTGATATGGCCATAACTTGGTGATTTTTCAGCAAGTTTTACATTTATGATGTGTGTACTTTTTTGAATTTTACTAGAACGTCATTAAAATTTTTGAACGGCTTATAGGTCACAAATAGAATGACCATTAGATATGTTTTGTGGCGAGCATTGCCCTCTGAGGAAGGCGCCATTAAGACCCTCATAAGCCTCAGGGCCCGATTGTACTCTCCTTGGTATGCATCCTGGACTTTATGGTATGAACGTAAAAAAGGAGATGGCCTTTGGCCAGATCGCTCCAGGGACCTGCTCAGTTACTGGGAGTCCCTGGTTGTTCCCTAAAAGCTAGGAAAAGCAACCCTGGAGGGGAAATTGGTGCCTTTGAGGGAGAAGCCGAGAAGCCAATCAACCAGCTGATGCCGATAAGGCGTGACTAAGCCGAGAAGCCAATCAACCAGCTGATGCCGATAAGGCGTGACTAAGCAAATTCCCTGCTTTAGGGGTATATATACGGCTACGCTTGGTTGTTAAACTTCCCTTGCAACCATCAGTTGCTTGTGCCCTTCTGATCCCATACCTTGGTGCGTTCAGTTCCGTACCCCCTCTCGTCGATTGTTGCTACACTTTGAGGACCCGCCGCGCTGGCGGCAAGTGGCGCCCGAACAGGGACCTGACAAGAGGGACATCTGAATCTCGGTAGGTGAATCCCCGGAGTGAAGAGTGAAAGTGTGGCCACATAGTAAAGTTGATAGTAACTCGGGGCAATAGTCAGAAGTAAAAAAAATATGGGACAAAAAGTATCCAAGGCGCGACCTGAGATCACTGATCAAGAGAAGGAGTTGTCCACCAGTGCTTTCCAGGCTTTCACAGCTGGAAATTATGATGTCTGTCTGCAACATCTTGCCTGCCTACAAGATATAAACAAAGACTATTATAAAATAATTTTGAATACGGCAGTAGCTGAGTTTTTCAAAAGTAACCAGACAACAACAGCTAGTTTAAGACAGACACTTGACCAATTGAAGAATCAGGTGCACTCGGCTGTTGAAGAAATGGATGGACTAGATGATCTTGAAAACAGTATGTTGTATTACAGTCAAGCAGACATCCTGTATCATGTCCAACAGTATACAGAAGCCATATCCATTGGTGAAAAATTTTATCAGTTCATAGAACCTTTTGAAGAAAAATTTGCCCAAGCAGTGTGTGTTTTGTTCGTAGACCTGTATATATTAACCTACCAAGCTGAGAAAGCTTTACATCTTCTTGCTGTTCAAAAAAAAAATGATTTCGCAGGACAACAATAACAAAAATGGAAAGAATGAGACTGGTAAAGATACTATTTTTGTGTAGAAATATATGTAGGAGGACAAGGGACTTCACTGGCCGGCCATAGTTTAAAGGTAGTTAAAGCTGTTACAAGTTTGAAGTTTCCCTCCTTTTTTCCTTCTGATTTTCCCCAATCTGATTTTGAATTCTCAAATCTGGTGCACCTTAAATTATAATAATGGTACCATTCTAATTTCTTCAGTTTCTGTTACTAATAATAGTTTGGTTTTTTATAAGCATTGGGATTTTGGGAAGTTTGCATTGTCTTATTCTTATCAACCGGTTATTACTTGTGTTACACCCTCATATGCCTTGCTAATAGGAGATTTACAGATTGAGTTTACTTCTGGTTCCTTAGGATATAATATAACTTGTCAGAATTGTATTTTTAGCACTTGCCTTCTGCCTATGAAAGGAACTTTTTCTGTTATGATGTTAAAACAACCTTCCTATTAATGCTGCCTGTAAATATTTCTGAACCATGGTATCATAGTACTAGCATACAAGCTTGGCTAGAATTATCTGAAGCTTTAAAAAAGACCTAAACGATTCATTGGAATAAGTGTATGGACTGATGGACACATTAGTTTGGACATACCCAATGCATTGGTTTCAAAATGGACTCACAGGATTGATTACCGTGTGGTCATGTGTATTGTTGATGTTAATTGCATTACCTTGTTTATTACGCTTTATTGTTGGCCGTCTCGCTGCTCTTCGTCAGGAGGTGTATGGGTTGAAATTGCATTATCAAGCTTTAAAAAATAAAAGGGGGAAATGGGGCGAGCATTGCCCTCTGAGGACGGCGCCATTAAGACCCTCATAAGCCTCAGGGCCCGATTGTACTCTCCTTGGTATGCATCCTGGACTTTATGGTATGAACGTAAAAAAGGAGATGGCCTTTGGCCAGATCGCTCCAGAGACCTGCTCAGTTACTGGGAGTCCCTGGTTGTTCCCTAAAAGCTAGGAAAAGAACCCTGGAGGGGAAATTGGTGCCTTTGAGGGAGAAGCCGAGAAGCCAATCAACCAGCTGATGCCGATAAGGCGTGACTAAGCCGAGAAGCCAATCAACCAGCTGATGCCGATAAGGCGTGACTAAGCAAATTCCCTGCTTTAGGGGTATATATACGGCTACGCTTTGTTATTAAACGTGCCTTGCAACCATCAGTTGCTTGTGCCCTTCTGATCCCATACCTTGGTGCGTTCAGTTCCGTACCCCCTCTCGTCGATTGTTGCTGCACTTTGAGGACCCGCCGCGGCTGGCGGCAATGTTTCATCCTTCTCTTGGATATATTAAAATCCACGATAAGAATATAAGCTGATGAATAAAAGCACTCAAAATTTAGATCAGAAGTCTGTTCATTGTACTGTCCTACTTTTAGAGCTTCTTTACATCATAGCCCGTTAATTTACATTTTATGGACTCTAGTTAAGTTGAAAATATTTAGAAACATTATTCAAATGTTTTAACTTAAGGCTCCTGCAGTTCTATACATCAACAATTAAACACTGAAAAGTGGGTGAGGAGGGACCCCGTAGGCAGCACTAACTAGTAGACAAACATGGCATTTAGCCATGTCAAGCTTTATAAACAGAAAAAACAATTTGCTGCTTCTTTGGTTTTAAAAATCTGTTCTGTTATGTATTTGCAAATCTAGTTTTCCTCAAACTTTCATTTTAACTTATAAAAGATCTTATTTTATACACAAATTATTAATTTCTATAAAAGTTTTAAATAAATTTAGTTAGCTAAATTTAAACATTTTAAATTGCATTTACAACAGTACTATATATTATTTTTGCTTTAAGTAATTCTTGAAAAGCCAAAAATCATCACAGAATCTTGCTAATTATATAAATCATCATTAAAAGTTCAAATAATCAAAATGTTTTTTAGTAACCTTGGTTTTTCCTATGTACACTATTAGTTTTTACAAACCAAAATTTTCTTATACCTATAACTTAATTATAAACCTAAAATTAAATATAAAGCTACACATTTTATAGCCTAATTTGTTGGATTATGTAACATGCTACACTTCGTTCACCTGTTACAAATACAAAATACCACATAAAGACAGAATTTTCTTAAACGTAACATAAAAATATTAATGCTTTATAGTTTTTCTAATTAATTTTATTGTTAGTGTTATCCACTAAGACGATGATTTTACCATTCCAAATAATTTTTGATTATCTCTTAGCTTATCGAGATTGCATATTACTCAAATATTTTGCGGATTGTATGAACCAGAGCTGCATACCACCAGGACAAATTTTCTCAGGATTCAAACTGTCACACGCAGGCTTCTAGAATCCCTATGCCAAGAGAGACCACAAATGCGTTGGTTTCATAACCTGAACTTCCAACGTTGACTCTCTTACTTAATTTTGTTATGCTTTCTTTCATAATTAAGTTGGATGAAATTCTTTAACCCAGGTCTAACACTTGATTGGATTTAACTAATCTATTCACTGCTTGAACCTGTTATGCATTCCCTAGTATATCCATTTTATCTGGCAGAGCCAAAAGCAAAAATATGTGAATGGCATTTCCTTGTACCTGACTGCTGTACAGTCAGTTTCTCAGGTCGGCATAAGAGCAAGCCAGTTTTCTGGCGAGCCTTGGAGAATGAGTGCTACACAACTGCCTTTCCTTGGAGCACTGTCACTGTAGTAACAACATGCCCGGTTTGCCCAGTCCTGGCTCCTGGCCTTCTTTTAGAGAATCAGAGCCTCACAGATATGTTTGTGCTACCCTCTAGTGGCAGTTTCAGAGACATTTAGCTTGAGGTAAACCAGGTTTTACAGAACAGTAGCAAGGAAAAATCCAAAAGTATGGGAAGTTCTGTATACATGAAATTTAATTTTATCTTTGAAACACCTAATATATTTGTACTATAACAAATATCTTTATTGCATCCATAAACTTCTAGCTGTGGCAACACTGATTTGGGGTCATGTCAGCAATATTGAAAGAAAATACTGTACGCTTGGGTAGCTAGTATAAATATCACAGTTGTAAACTTAAGGGCTCAACATGCATCATTAAATTTTTGACTCCAAGCCCTATTTCACTGCTACATTACTCTGATGCTTAATTAAATTACTTCTAAATGCCAGGTTCCTATGTGTTCTGATCATCAACGTTCAAAGATGGCCACCATAGCTTTAAAATAAATAGCGTTCCAGAAAATTTTTACACCATTGCAGTGACTGATAGAGAATATTGCTTCAGTAGTATATATGGCAATTAAGTATTTTTTAACATGAAGCAAAAGAAATTACTGGTTGTAAAAGAATGAGAATGATAAAACGAAAAAAATCAGAACTTCCTATTGTTGACCAAACATCACTATGCAACGGAGTATTATTCAGCCATTCAAAAAGAAGGAAATCTTGCCATTTTTGTGACAACACAGACGGACCTTGAGGACATCTCAAGTGAAATAAGTCAGACAGAGAAAGACAAATGCCTTATAATCCCACTTACACGTGGAATCTAAAAAAGACAGGCAAGCAAACATACTCATAGATACAGAGTACAGAACAGACTGATAACTGCCAGATGCAGGGCATGGGGGTGGATGAAATGGGTGATGGGGGTCAAAAGGTACAAACTTCCAGTTGTAAAATAAATAAGTCCTGGGGCTATAATGTGTAGCATGGTGACTATAGTTAATAATACTGTGTTGTATATTTGAAAGTTACTAAGAGAGTGGACCTTAAATGTTCTCATCACAAGGAAAAAAAATTGTAACTGTGTGTGGTGACCTATGTTAACTAGAATTGTGGTTATCATTTTGCCATATATACAAATATTGAATCATTATGTTGTATACCTGAAACTCATATAATGTTATGTGTCAAGTATATCTCAATAAAAGCTACAGTTATTTATTAGTAGCTTTAAACAAGCGATTAAGATAACCAACGTTTTTTTCTTTTTTTCCCATTAGTCATTTTGTACGATCTTTGATTAAGAAAGGGGTGCTTCCAGGATCTGGTTTATCTTCTCTCACTGAAAATGATGAAACTACAACCTTTAGCCAGACAGACTTAAATCAACTGACAAGAAATATGTATCAGGTAACTATGTTACTCTTATTATTAGCCTGATTCTTAACTATAAAAAATTTTTTTCGGGCTTCCCTGGTGGCGCAGTGGTTGAGAGCCCGCCTGCCGATGCAGGGGACACGGGTTCGTGCCCCGATCTGGGAAGATTCCACATGCCGCGGAGCGGCTGGGCCCGTGAGCCATGGCCGCTGAGCCTGTGCGTCCAGAGCCGGTGCTCTGCAACGGGAGAGGCCACAGCAGTGAGAGGCTCGCGTACCGCCAAAAAAAAAAAAAAAAAAGAAAGAAAAGCAACAAAACTAAAACTTTATACCCATTAAATCATTCTGCATTCCTGCCCCTTTTCAGGCCCTTAGAACCACCATTCTACTTTTTGTCTCTAGGATTCTGATTACTCTAGGTACCTCATATAAGTGAAATCATACAGTATTTGTATTTTTGTGGCTGGCTTACTTCACTTAGTAAAATGTCCTCACAGTTCATACGTGTTGTACCATGTGTCATAATTTCTTTCCTTTAAGGCGGAATAATATTCCATTGTGCATATACATATACCACCTTTTGTTTATCCATACACCCATCAATGGATACTTGGTGAATAATGCTGCTATGAACATGGGTGTATAAATGTTTCTTTGAGATGCTGCCTTCAGTTCTTTTGAGTATATACTCAGATGTGGAATTGTTGGATCATACGTTAATTCTATTTTTAGCTTTTTCGGGAACCACCATACTGTCTTCCATAGCAACTGCACCATTTTATATACCCACAAAGTGCAAAAAGGTTCCAGTTTCTCTACATCCTCACCACATAGCAGTAACAATAACACTTGTCATTTTCTGTTTTTTCTTCTTTAACAGTAGTCATCCCAGTGGCCGTGAGGGTGGTGTCTCACTGCAGTTTTGATCTGTATTCCCCTAAGGATGAGTGATGTGGAGGACGTTTTCCATGTGCTTGTTGGCCATTTGTATATTTTCTTTGGACAAATGTCTATTCAAGTCCTTTACCCATTTTTAAATTGGGTTTGTTTATTTTATATTGTTTTTGTAGAAGTTCTTCATATATTCTTGATGTTAACCCTTTACTAGACATATGAGTTGCAAACAATTTCTCTCATTCCATAGGTTGCATTTTCACTCTGTTGATTACATCCTTTGAATGACAGAAGATTATTTATGTAGCCCAATTTATTTTTATTTTTGTGGTCTGTGTTTTTATTGTCATATCTAAGAAACCAATGTCAAATCCAATGTCGTGAAAATCTTCACCTATGTTTTCTTTGAAAAGTTTTTTAGTTTTCGTCTCTGAGTCTTTTGTATCAAGTTTACATCCAAACTTTCTATTGAATTTATTTCACTTTCCTATTTTTTATTTTATTTATTTATTTTTTTGTGGTACGCGGGCCTCTCACTGTTGTGGCCTCTCCCGTTGCGGAGCACAGGCTCCGGACGCGCAGGCCCAGAGGCCATGGTTCACGGGCCCAGCCGCTCCGCGTACTGTGGGATCTTCCCGGACCGGGGCACGAACCCGTGTCCCCTGCATCGGCAGGCGGACTCCCAACCATTGCGCCACCAGGGAAGCCCACTTTCCTATTTTTAGTTTCTAAGAACTGTCTCTTGTTCTTGACTGTATTTTTATAGTTTATTATTTGATAAATGAATATCTTCTTAACTTTCTGATATTACTAACTTAAAAATTTCTCCCTGTGTTATCATTTCTGATTCCTATGAATCTCCCTACCCACACCCATTAGTTTCTTTCTTTTATATGAGACTCCTTCCTCAATAATCTAGCAATTCTTTGTTGTACACATATATTTAAGGAATTTATGAAATTAAAGAGCTGCTGATTAGAAGCTCTGTCCATTATGGCATGGACAGAGCTTGTCAACTGGAAGCTTTAATTTGAGATAATTGGGGGGAAATGAGCTTCATTTGGGGTGGGACTAGCTCCAAATATCAGATTCCCTGAGGATTTTCCCTGGCTCTGTTCAGGGTCTCAGGTTAAGGGTCCTCTAATCTCCCTCCTGGGGTGGAATGTGGTCATAAGGATTTTTATATCCTTATCCACCAGAGTTATTAAAGGCTAGCAGCACAGCGTTCCTGAGAGTCTCAAAGTTCAGCATGTGGATGTTCACTTAATTCCTCTCTTCTCTGTGTAGTAAACTTTCTTGCTTCCCACGGTATCTGTGAACCCAGATCTGGAGACTTTTCATTTAATTTCTCTACTTGAAGCAACTTCCAGTGTCCTATTTGGGCAGAAGAAGGATAGATGCTAAACCAGAAGGGATTAGGGAGAAGTGGGGATTTGTCTGTTCCTTATATAGACATTCAACCCATCCCTGTATTTTCAACCTGTATCTCATTCTGTCCTTCCCAGATGCCTGCTAATTGTTTCTGGGGTCCTAAGGCGTGGATGGGCTTGCTTCCCACCAGCACTTAGTGTTCAGTTTTGTCTACTCTGTTGTCTTCTCCATACACTTTACATCATCCCAAATATCACCCATCAGTCTGTATAAATTTATACCATTTTATCTTTTATACTTATTTTAATTGTGTCCCAGAGATAACAGAGTCATACATGTGAAGCTTATTTTCCCTGTTAAAAATTTGAGAAAACACTTTTATAATTTGAAATAATCCTTAGGCTCTGTACACTAATTATCAATCATAATCTCATTTTACTCAATCTGTATTAATTATAGGTGCCTCATACCAACTAGTATATCTACTCGGGGATAGTATTGTTTTTATTTAACTTTTATTATAAGATTCAAATGTTTAATACACTCACATCTTCTGTATTTTAATGTCACAAACTTAAACTCTCAGCCAAATTCACATCTTTTGAATTTTAAGGTTAAAAACAAATTTCGGGGCTTCCCTGGTGGCGCAGTGGTTGAGAGTCCGCCTGCCGATGCAGGGGACACGGGTTCGTGCTCCGGTCCGGGAAGATCCCACATGCTGCAGAGCGGCTGGGCCCGTGAGCCATGGCCGCTGAGCCTGTGCGTCCGGAGCCTGTGCTCCGCAACGGGAGAGGCCACGACAGTGAGAGGCCCGCGTACCGCAAAAAAAAAAAAAAAAAAAAAAAAATTCGTTTTGCTGTAGGTTTTAGTAAGTATTTGTAGAAATCGATTTCTTTAGTGTTTAAAAGACTGTATTAAACTCTTTTAAAAACTGTGGTGCTTTAGAGAGCTGTAATGTTTTGTCGAATTTGTAAATGGTTTCTTAACGTGTTCCTTTCATTTCACAGGGTAATGCTGCTTCAAAAGCTATACTCAGAAAAGGTAAATTAATAATCTTCTCATGACTTTTTTTCACAGACATCAAAGCACAAAGGGGTCTCTGCTTCTTGACAGCTTTTTGCTCTCCCTCTTCCTGGCTCTCAGCAGCCTCCCTCCAGTGCTTCCTCTGATGTGTTGAGTCTAATCTGCTCTGGGCTAGAAAAATCAGATAATCTCACTTGTTAAATTAGAGCTTAAAGTCAAAATAAAAGACTATCTGATTAAAGTCCCATGAGTAGAGCTCTTGTGTCTTAATGCATGCACGTTACGATCAAAGCACTGAAACCATTGCAAATTCCTCAGATCCTAAATAAAGACTTGACCAAGGCTAAAATACAAAAAACCGTTATGTGGCATGTGTGTATATAACATTTTGGTGCAAGAAAAGTGTATGAGAACTTTATGCCATTTCTTGATCAACATAAGACTACAGAATCACTGACTTCAGGGCTTACAGAAATACATCAATCACAATAGATCTTTCAAGTTTTTGCTTCTCCTTCTGTTGTCTGTGTCAGCCCCTCTTACATGAATATGTCTGTTTACAGCAGATTTTAAATACATAAACCAGCTAACTTCTGTTATAACTTTAATCTCTAAAGAATGTGTGTACAAATTTATGAAAGTGATTTCAAAATTTCTGGACACTCTGCATGTAAGTTATGATTAAATTCTCCTGAGGGTATGAAAGTGGATCTTTGTATGGACCTCTACAAATCTGAGGCCTGCGTGTAAATTATTATCTCAGTAAATATTTTCTCAAAAATAGATTTTGATATGTGAGTTCTCCTCTACAATTTTTCATATCTTAAAAATTTAATATTTAACAATTAGGTATGTTTGACATGGTTGTCTTCTGCTGTACACAGATGAACTACCAGACTATGGATTGAATGATGCAGCCCATCCAGCTGAAGGAATCAGTCTGGAAAGAGATTTGGTCAGCCAGACAACAGCAACACAGGAAAAATTGAAGGAGGAACTTGCAACAGTAAATAGTGGTGTTTCTAAAGAAATATGGTTAGATTTTGAAGACTTCTGTGTATGCTTTCAGTAAGTATAAATTTTTGTGTGCATTTAATACAGTGGGTATATAAGCTATTCATTTTTAGCTTTCATTTAAAAGAGTTAAGCCAATATTAGTCTGGTTTGATATAATATCAAACAAAACTATGAGAAGGATATTCAATAGCCAGGTCATGGAAGCAACCTAAATGCCCATCGACAGACAAATGGATAAAGAAGATGTGGTACATATATACAATGGAGTATTACTCAGCCATTAAAAAGGAACAAAATTGGGTCATTTGTAGAGACGTGGATGGACCTAGAGACTGTCATATAGAGTGAAGTAAGTCAGAAAGAGAAAAACAAATATCATATATTAATGCACATATGTGGAATCTAGAAAAATGGTACAGATGAACTGTTTGCAAGACAGAAATAGAGACAAGATGTAGAGAACAAATGTATGGACACGAAGGGGGGATAGTGGGGGCGGGGATGAATTGGGAGATTGGGATTGACATATATACACTAATATGTATAAAATAGATAACTAATAAGAAAAAAAAGTATTAGGAAATATGGATGAGTTGATTGTCCACATGAAACATGAATAGCGAAACCAGTCTCAGGCCAGTTTCAGCTTATCCTCAAAGACTTATTTGTTTATTAAGATGAAGGCAGTTTATCCACTGAAGGAGATCATTTTTGTCCCTTTCAAACAACTAATTCAATGTAGTTATTTTTTCTCAGCTGTATTGACATGCAATTGACAAATAAAATTGTAAGTATTTAAAGTGTACATGGTGATGAATTGATACACATATATATTGTGAAAGATCCCCCCATCAAGTTAACTAACATATCTATCACTTCATATATTTATTTTTTTATTGTGTGTGAGAACATTTACGTCCTATTCTCTTAGCAAATTTTAATTATACAATATAGTGTTGTCAATGATAGTTGCCATGTTATACATTAGATCTTCAGACCTTATTCATCTTATAACTGAAAGTTTGTGCCCTTTTTACCAATCTCTCCCTATTTTTCCCACCCCCAGCCCCTGGAAACCACTTTTTTCCTTTCTGAGTTGTTATTATTTTTTTTAACTTTCATCTGTCTTTACCTGTTTTGCCTATAATTATTTGCTTCTGAGAAACTTAACATGTAGTACTGTTTTGTTGCATATGATGACAATAACCTGTTATAAATAATGTTTTTCAGGAATATATATATTTTCCACAAGCCAAGTTCATATTGCCATAACGTTCAAAAATCAGAATTCAAGGTAAATAGACTATGATCTCTTTTCTTTCCCTTCTTAAATTTTTAATGGAATCATGCTAGTGAAAAACACTTTCAAATTTATCAAGCATTTCTAAACTTCTAACATAATTATATTTAAAAATTTAAGGGACTTCCCTGGTGGTCCAGTGGTTAAGATTTCGCTTTCCAATGCAGGGGGTGCGGGTTTGATCCCTGGTTGGGGAGCTAAGATCCCACATGCCTTGCGGCCAAAAAACCAAAACATAAAACAGAAGCAATATTGTAACAAATTCAATAAAGACTTTAAAAAATGGTCCACATCAAAGAAAAAAATCTTAAATAAAAAATATTTAATTCTTAGGGTCTTCTACTAATCTCTGATCTAGACAATAGGCAAGATTCTTCTACCTCACATCCCCAAGTGCGATCCATCTGATTGTGTTGCAGTGGTTCAATGCTGAGCTGCATTATTATATAAATTCACATAAAGGAAGTTTTGACTTATGAATAAATGAAGGAAAAGCACAAATAAATTCACTACATTTGATTTCAGTTAGTGTTTACTGACTTGCGCACAATTCCTAAAATATAAGCACATTTTCACTAACATTTCTGTTATTTTTGCCCAAGTTCTTCTCTCTGCCTGGAGTTCATTCTTCTTCATTCTTACCGCCTGCATCTGGCTAACACTTAGAAGTCCTTTAGAACAGCGTGGATGTTCTTGACACTGTGAGACCTCCTTCCCTGCCTGTAGAGTCTGGGTCAAGTACCCTGACTCCATGCATTCTGTATGACTGTCCCCACCCAGACACTTCCCTCCCTCCATTCTAACTGCACGGTCACCTCTCTGTGCCCTTCCACCTACCCGTCCACTTCCTCTCAGCATCTTAAGGAGGACTCTGTCCTTTTCTTTACTTTTGCAGTACAGGGCCTGGCATGAGGTAGGAGATTGGTTAAAAAAAAAAAATTGTTGAATGAATTAACAAACAAATGTCACATGGAGTGGAATTTTGTGGAAAACTATGAAACACATCCTGGGAAACTAAATTGTGCTGAAACTTGCATGTTGCTTGTATGGGGCCCTGCAAGCCCCCAGTGATACTCCCCCGACATCTCCATGAGCTGTATGCAGAGCTGGGGTGGGGGGCAGGGAGTAGGAGGCTTGGTGATGACTTCTCTCTTTGCACTTGTACTAGATGAAAATGCAGGCAGAGAAAACCGTTTGAGCATCCCTCAAGAGGTGCTCTGTAGCTCGTTGCCTGCTCTGAAAGTAAGAATCAGGTCTGTAGTAGTGACTGGGGTGGGGTTTGCAGGGGTGGTAAAATGGGTGACCAGGTTCTGAAGTCTATCTATGAAAAACACCCAGAGGAGTGCTTTGATTTTACGATTATTACAAAAAACAAAACAAAACAAACCTGTTAATTAGGAATAGAGGAACCCAGAGTATGGTATGAGAATAATGTACAGTTTACAAGTTAACTTAGGAATGTTGTCATATTCAAAATATTGGCAATATTTAAATGATAGTCATTTATAGGTGCTGACTCTGTTCCTAGCCCTGACCTAGGTTCTTTATTACATCAACTCCTCATAGCAAACTCAATGAAAGGACAATTATTATTATCAATCTTCAGGTTAGGAAACTGAGGCAGACCAAGTTTGGGTAAAATGCCCAAGATCACCAAACTCTAGTAAGTAGCGCAAGCATCACGAGAACTGCGTTTATCCGATGTAAAACCTGCGCCTTTCTCACTAGCACACCTTTGGAGGAAGCAGATGAGTGGCTCTGGAGCTAGACTGCCGGGTTTTGAATCTAGATTGCATCTGAGGTGGGGCTCTGAGCAAGCTATTTATCTTTGCCTCAGTCTTCTTATTTATACAATGGCAGTGAGAGACCAACATCATAGGGTTGAGAAATAAATGAGAGAACATTTGTAAAACACTTAGAAGACTGCCTAATACTTAGTAAGTGAAAATCAATGCTGGCTGTCGTTATTATCACTAAGAGCAGTTTGCATAAGAGTTTTTGTTATACATCACCACCCTAATATATATGTGTATGTGTGTTCGGAAAATGGCCAACTGTTCTTTGTTCCGATCCTATTTTTATGAAGTGACGGTAAAAAGAGAATTTTATTGTCCTTTTAAAGTCCCAGTTTAGCAAAATAAAATGACAGCATCCATTATGAGTCCCTTCATTCCCCTGAACTTTTTTTTAACATCAATGGTCTGAGAAAATGATGGCTTTTTCTTAGAGGATGTTTTTGGTACCCAAACTTAATGGCCTTTAATATGGATTGTTCGTGGTCTGAGGCCCAGACAGTCCTGATTTTAGTGGCCACAGGCACTGCCAGCTGAGCTGGAGACACAGAGCGTGAGGCCTGTCTGCTGCACATCCCTTAGCTGTCCCCTGGGAGATGTCATGGGGGTTGGCAAGGGGCTCACAAAGGTGTCTGGTCCCTGCACCAGAGCAGAGCCCCTGAATGTGGCCTCGGGGGCCGTCTCACCCTCAAATTCTCAGGCTCTTTAAAATGACAGCAAATGATCTCTAGGCAGAATCCCCTCCTCAGCCACACAGGCTGCTTCTGGCAAATGCAGGGCCCTTCATAGTTTTAGATGGTGTTTGAAACAACTGCCTCTATCACCAACATGTGGCAGCCAAAAGAAAACAAATGAAATAAAGTGTCTAATGCTAACTTTTGGAAGACCTTGAGGGAAGCGATCATTTTAAATAGTTACATTGTACCAAGCATTTCTAGAAACCGTGTTATATTTGATTAATAAGGATTTCTTTTTTTCACAGTATTGCTAGAGATTTTTCTTTTGTATTGCAACTTGTGATTTAAATACTGTTGTTCAATAGTATAGAAAGCTCTTAAAGTCTAATGACAACACATTTACAATACACCATCAGTCAAAATTATGCTGAAGCACTGGGAAACTGAAATGCAATAGTAGCCCAATAATTGTGAAGATAAGTATTGGAGTCAGGTAGGTAGACAGACCTACTTTTGAATCTCAGCTTTTCTACTTGCAAGTGCTGTGACCTTTGGCAATTTACTTCCCCTCTCTGTGTTTCAGTTTCTCCATCCATCCTTATGGATATTAACGTTACCCACATAAGATGGATTAAAATATATTCACGTAATGCTTATGTGGCCGTCCACTAAAGGACATTCGAGTTGTGCTCAGTACTTTCCTGCATGCCCAAAACAAAAATCCAGTTTGGTTCATTCTTATAGAAAGAAGGAATAGAGGGTTTATATCCAAAACCACCAAGTAGCATACCTTAATACATTTCCATTCTCTGCCAAAGTTCCTCCATGGACTGTTTGCTTATTAAGGACCTATCCTCTGAGTACTGCTCAGCTCTAGGCTCAATCTCTTCGTCTATTTGTCATTTTCTGGAATAAGCATATCCCTTTTCTTTACTCATGCGAAAGAGCTCTGGCTCTCTCTGATACGGTGGCCAGTCTCACACAGGCCCTGCAGACCCAGCTTCCGTGGACTGCGGCCAACATTCACCGGTGTGATTTCCTTCCTATCATTAAACCTGTAAAGTACCTATCGTGGTGTCTAGAACACAGTAAATTCTCTATAAATGTTAGATATTGTACTTTTAATAGAAGTGGAAAATACAGCATTAATAGGCTGATATGAAATACAATGACTGGTCTGATTTCTTGCAGTTCTCAGATGAACGTGTGTCCTACTATCTATTTGTGGACAGTCTAAAGCCCATTGAACTACTGATTTGCTTTTCTGCATTGGTACACTGGGGAGAATCTGGAGGTAAGAAGGCTATGAGAAAATTACTGTCTGAGATCCCAACTCACTTTCTGTTCAGGGAAAATGTATGTGTGAAGGAACTTATTCCCTCTCTAGACCTCCTAAGATCTTCCTACTCCTCTGACATCAAGGATTATACTCACTCTTGCCACCTGTCCCTCTCCTTGCTGTGGTCTTGTGGTCACCTCTTGAGCACACCTGGTCCCTCTGTTTTTCTTTCCAACTATACAAGTCATCATTCTTTTTTTTTTTTTAAGATTTTTTTGATATGGACCATTTTTTAAAGTCTTTATGGAACTTGTTACAATATTGCTTCTGTTTTATGTTTTGATTTTTTGGCTGCAAGGCATGTGGGATGTTAGCTCCCCGAGCAGGGGTGAAACCTGTATCCCCTGCACTGGAAAGCAAAGTCTTAACCACTGGACCGCCAGGGAAGTCCCACATGTTATCATTCTTGATTCTTTCAAAATCTATTGAAAATCATGAACTCTTTCTTCTTTGATATGACAATTCCAAAGATCTTTTCCTCCATCCCACCTTGGTCCCCTAATTTCATGGTTATATTTTAGACGTTATTGTACCAGTAACTGTATTATCCTAATCAAATTTCAAGTTCTCTGACCCCCACCCCTGAATCTCCAGTTCTCTCTCTCTAGAACTCCCACCCCTACAGGTCTTGGACTGAATTGGGACCTCCATCCATCAACCTTACCACTTCTTCTATGTCCAGTCTCCCCACATCTTTATTTCTCTTATTCCCAACGTAGTTTCCATGGTCCATGATTGTATTTATATCCTCACACGTGCCCTCAACACAAGTGCTCTTCTTACCCTCTCATCTTACACTCCTGGCAAAATCCTAATATTGGTTGAAGGTATCTCTGTGCCTAACCTGGGGTTTCATCAGAACAGCTGAGTGTAACTGGAGGAAAAAAAAATTCTACTAGCTAGTCCCACTTTAAATTCAGGACCACAAATCTCAAAGCAAAGCCCCTAAGCACTGCCAACATTTCATTCATTCTCCCAGCTCTCATTCTCATGAGTGACTATTTCAAACCTTCAAATCGCTCGCGCGCTCTCGCGCGCTCTCGCGTGCTCTCTCTCTCTCTGCCTTCAAATCTCCAATTCCCACTCTCATCCTTCCTCATTTTCAGCTGATGACCTTGCTGCTGTCTTCACTGAAGAGATAGAAGAAATTGGAAATGACCCACTCATCTTCTCATAATGAACTCTCCCAAGCTCTTGTCACCCTTCCCTCCTGTTCTAACAGATGGACTGTTCCTTCTCTTCTCTAAGGCCAGCTTCTTGCAAACACATGCACATATGCACAAAACAGCATTCTTTGTTTGGCTTATTTTACTAAAGCATTTATATTTAACTGAAATTAACAGTTCCTGACACTGTACAGGTACAAGTATTTGCTGAATGCTTAATATTGAATTTTTTGCCCACTCTGAGGGCACAGACTATGATTTTCCATCAGGGTGTACCCAATGTTTTGAATGGTGTCAGATGTGCAGCAAGTGGACAATAAATATTTATTGAATAAACTTTCCAGACTTCAGTGGTGTGAGCTTAGTATGTCTACTCAACCAATAGCTCCTAAGCCACACCACGTCCTAGAACATTGAAGCTCTAAATGCGTAGAGGTATTTCAGGTCATGTGGTGTCCTTATATCCTTAGCTTGAGTGTTATCTGGAAACAGGGTAAGAAGTCTTTTGCTCTCAGCTACTGATGAAGAATAGTCATTATTTTCTATCAATTTCAAGATTTAAAAATTATTAAAGTTTAATTAGATAAAATTTTTAATTAGTTTATAACAATTAAATTTAAATAAAATTTTTAATTTTAATTAATTTACATAAAATTAAAATTTTGGTAATTATTTTTCTACACAGTCAAAGCTAAGATCAAAGGTCAAAACTTAAATAAACAGTGGGGGGTTCCCTGGTGGCGCAGTGGTTGAGAATCCGCCTGCCGATGCAGGAGACACGGGTTCGTGCCCTGGTCCGGGGAGATCCCACATGCCGTGGAGCAACTAAGCCCGTGAGCCATGGCCACTAGGCCTGCGCGTCCGGAGCCTGTGCTCCGCAATGGGAGAGGCCACAACAGTGAGAGGCCCGCATACCGCAAAAAAAAAAACAGTGGCATCTTTTGCCCTTGCTTTGCCACTATCTTAGGAAAATCTCTCATTTTCCCAGATGTGGTATTTTTCCTCCTTTAAAATTGTATCTAGAGGGATATTGTTATCACTGCCCTACATAAGAAAAGCAGTGGTATACTACAGTGAAATACCCCTGTCTGTCCTCTTTTTCCTAACTTTTTCGTTCTTGGTTTCTTCAGCTGAGGGGATGATTATGAGGAGAAAAGTAGGGCAGGGAGGGAAGAAGGTCTTGATTCCTCTTGAGTATTATTTCCAGTAATTATTTACTCAGGGTAGTTTCTAATGTTTTACGAACATCTTCAGAATAGGTCTAATTCTTGGTTGTTGTTGTTAATATTATTGTTATTACCATATTGTTAATGTCATTATTGCTAAAAAGCAATACCAGTGAAAGCCAACTATACTCTCACAGTCAAATTTCTGTATATATATATATATATATATTTTTTTTTTTTTTTTCTTTTAAATTTTCCTAAAGCTTTAACAAAGAACAGCCCTCCCATACAGCCTGGACTACTTACAGTTGAGACAGTTTCTTGGAAATCTCTGAGGCCACATGATCTTGTTGTAACAATTCACACGTATGCTACCAAGGCTACAGTGGTTCGCCTGCCTGTTGGGTATGGAGTGACTTCATTTTTCCCATACTAAGAATTATTTGAAGACTTGTAAACTTTTGACTTACTAAATAATGAAACAATATGAAATCTAATATGTTGTTTCCTGAAGCAATTTCATAAAGCAGAGGTCTATCATCATGATTCTTGAGAAAAATAATTCTGTGAACAAATAAAGTGAAGAAATGCTGTACCTTTTGGAAGATTCATAATTGTTAAAGAATCTGGTTGTTTCTTTAGTAAAGAATACAGTTTAAACTTGTTTAACCCAGCATTTCCTAAAATTAATTTCTTAAAATGATCCTTTTTTATTGTAAAACTTATTAAATTCCTTAATAAGAATCATGATTTTATTTAAAAACAGTTTGAGAAACAGCATTTTCCCCTACAAATCTGTAGTTTTACCTGTAGTTTGTTTTTAATTTTACCTGTAGTTCTATTTTGAATTAAGATAAAATTGGTTAAGCACATCACATTTTTCATTTTAAAGAAAATATGTATAATTGAAAAGTTTTCATGATTTTGATAAACAACATTCAAAATATTATCTCATATTTCAGATGAAATAAGTATTTTTGCTGAATTTCCCAAGATCAATCATGATAATTCTATGTGATCAATGAAAAGCTGTGGCTCTTGTACAAAAGCAAAGCCCAAGCAACACAATGAAGTGCTAAAATAATCTATGGCAAGCATCCAATATTTCTAGAGAAATAATACATTTTCAAACTTCTATATTTTCACATCTTCCCTAAAAACTCTGGTATGGAGAGATTCTCCCAGAAATCATTATTCTGTTTGAGTGCTCCTCCATCCATCAAGACAGCCAAGGATGGGGAACTGATAAAGAATCTAGTATTTTTATCTGCTTTTCCCCCCACAGGACCTAAGCTATAGACAGGTGGGTTTTGGACATGCTCTCAGTATTCTCCCTGATGCCGCAACCTGGTAGGAGAGACACAATTAACACACATGAAATTATGCATTTGTGAGAAACTGACTATTAAATCTACAGAGCACTAGGCCAACATGAATTATTACTGTTGCTAGGGGGAAAATCAAGACGAGTGTTTCGCAGTGTGTCCGCAGCTTATGGGAGATGTCTCCAACATGTGCAAGTTTGTCATTTACTGTAACCGTTTTTTGTCCAGCCTAACCAGTGAAATATAGATTCCATGATCTCGGAGGGTTCTTTCGGAGTGAAAAATTCATCAGTCTTTACCTCATCTGTGTTACAAAATTCAGCCCTTAATAACGTTTGACTTCATTTGAGCACAGAGGATCATCAAGAAGCTAACAGAGGCAAGGACTACAACAAAGGAAACCCTCGGTCCTCATATAGTGTCCACTCTCTTTAGGAGACACATGCTGCTCTTCACGGCATACTCCCCCGTGGGGCACTCCATACACATCTGCAGCATGGTGACCTTTGTCGTCGGGGATGAAGACGTTGTGCTACCCAACTTTGAGCTGGTAAATCTTTGAGCAACTGTGATTCTTTTTGTGCCTTATTTTCAAAGATTTTGAACTAAATCATATCGCTATTTTGTTTTCAACTTACCGATTTTTTACTTTTTAAAACTATTAAGTATATTCTGTAAGAAATTCCCCAATACGACATGCTAATAAACAGTCGAAACTCTGTGGGGATACAAATAAAATTATTTTATTTCATTTTATTTTATTTACTCACCTCTGCTCTGTTGAATCCCCTTTCACATCTGTTAACACCTCAGGCAGATCCCATTCTATTATTGGTCCTTTGGAAGCTGGAAGGGATCAGTGAAGTCCCTTTTAATATAGCGTACAATTTTGATATATCATATTCTCCTGTTGCCCTTCCTTGATCTAAGGAAAGGTCTCTGGGATTCAAGGCAAGAGGATCCACGGAAGGTTAGGTCACTTCTTCATCTCCTCTTGACCTCTTCTTAGTTTCTCTTGCTCCTCTGTTCTGACAGTGTCTGAAAGAAGAGAGAGGTAAATGCATCCAGCACTTTCCCTGAGGTCCTGTCTTGGTTTAGATGTCCTCTAAAGGACATCTTTAGACATGCGCATGTGCATTTTGGGGGCGGATATATTCATAGAGTCTTCCCACTACATAATTCAGCTTTACTCCCTCCCTCCAACCCATCCCACATAACACAGCTTTATGTTAGTGAGATGAGATCCACTTAGCCAGTCAGTAAACCTCTTGGCCAGAGCAGCAACAAGATGGCTCGAGACCAGCTCCCTCATGCTCAGGTTTCCATGGCCCAGACATGCTCCGGTCATGCATGGCTGCCTCTCCAGGCAGTGGTTGTGCAGGATTCCCCCTGGCTGCCCCTTCACTTTCTGCACCGTCTCTCATCTGTCCTCTGCCTCCTCCTCAAGTCCACCTTGGAAGATCAGCAAGCCCACCTTCTATGTCGATGTCCCTACCCTGCTTATTTTAGATTCTTATTTTGTCTTTTCTTGGAAAAAATAATAACTCTGCTTTAGATAGCATGGATTACCCAGTTTGTTTCTTTCTTTTTTAGTCTTCCTTTTTTAACTGAAGTATAGCTGATTTACAATATTGGGTTAGTTTCAGGTATACAGCAAAGTGATTCAGTTATATATATTTTCAGATTGTTTTCCATTATAGGTTATTAGAAGATATTGAATATTTTTCCCTGTGTTATACAGTAAATCTTTGTTTCTTAACTATTTTATATATAGTGGTTTGTATCTGTTAATCCCATACTCCTAATTTATCCCTCCCCTACCCTGTTCCCCTTTGTTAACCACAGTTTGTTTTCTATGTCTGTGAGTCTTTCTATTTTGTAAATAGATTCATTGTATTATTTATTTGATTCCACATATAAGTTATATATTGATAATATAGTATTTGTCTTTCTCTGTCTATTTAATTCACTATGCTATTCTGTAGGTCCATCCATGTTATTGCAAATAGCAATATTTTAATTTTTTATGGCTGAGTAATATTCCATTATATATATATATCACACCTTCTTTATCCATTCATCTGTTGATGGACACTTAGGTTGCTTCCATGTCTTGGCTATGGTAAATAGTGCTGCTGTGAACCTTGGGGTGCATGTATCAAACTTAAATGCTTTTGCACAGCAAAGGAAACCATCAACAAAATGAAAAGACAACCTATGGAATGGGAGATAATATCTGCAAATGATGCGACTGCCAAGGGCTTAATTTCCAAAATATACAAACAGCTCATACAACTCAATGTCAAAAAAACAAACAACCCAATCAAAAAATGGGCAGAAGACCTAAATAGACATTTCTCCAAAGAAGACATACAGATGGCCAACAGACACATAAAAAGCTGCTCAACACTGCTAATTATTAGAGAAATGGAAGGCAAAACCACAATGAGGTATCACCTCACACCAGTCAGAATGGCCATCATCAAAAAGCTTACAAATAATAAATGCTGGAGAGAGCGTGGAGAAAAGGGAACCCTCCTACACTGTTGGTGGGAATGTGAATTTGTGCAGCCACTATGGAGAACGGTATGGAGGTTCCATAAAAAACTAAAAATAGAGCTACCATATGATCCAGCAATCCCACTCCTGGATATATATCCTGGACATTTATTCAAAAAGGCACGAAAAGGCACGTGCACCCCGATGTTCATAGCAACACCGTTTACAATAGCCAAGACATGGAAGCAGTTTGTTTCTTTAGGTGACTTAAGTCCCTAGGTGCTTAGTTATTTTAGTCTGTGAACTTGTATTTCCCTGGCGTTACCAACTCCTCCATCTTATAAAAATTACTGGGGCTTCCATCTAGGCCCCAGTATTCTTCAGTTCTAATGAAGAAGCAAAAGGGGATATAGGCTGGTCCAAGATCAAAGAGACTCAAGCTCCTCAGAGCCATACATAATCATTCCCAACACTACCATTTAACCAGACAAGTTTTCTGGTCATGGTTTTATCTCAGGGAGAAACACCATTAAGAAGAGACTTTCCCCAGGCTTCAGGGAGGTTGGGAGAAGGTCAGCAAGAAGTAAATGTGTTAAGGTGGCAAGTCAGTTTCATATGTTTTCAGCAGTTTCTCACCGCATTTTCATGCCATTCCTGCCGGGCCATTCCTCAAAATTTCTGCAGGGAACCGTGGAGCAACGATTGCACCACGGTGCCCCGAGGCAAGAGGCAAAAACAGACTGTACAAAGTTTTCCTCCTACTTGACCCTCGTCGTGCTTCCTCCAAGCACCCTCTGCTCTGAGTAAGTTCTCCACCAGCCACCGACTACCCACCACACACGAGTCAAGATAATCTGCAAACGCCTCGGTGTTTTCTCCATTTTAAAAAATAAGTTCCCTCCTGACATCCCTATCTCCTTCTTGTTTTTATCGCTTCTTCAGAGTTTATAGCAGAAGGGAGCCAGCAGCCCACGCTAGTTTACCCTCTTGTCTTTTTTATTTTATTGCTCTCTCCCTGAACACTTCTCTGCCCTTCAGTCGTCAAACTCCACACAGCTGTCAGACTCATTCCTAGACACTCTTCAGAACAATGTGGAGAAATTTCCCCTGGCCCCCAAGGTGAGGCAGCTGTTGTTTCCATGCATTTCAACTAGAGCAGGAATCGTGTTGCTTGTTTTATATCCCTCAGACCATAGCACCTAGCAAAATGCTTTCATCAAGTAAGTCCTCCATAAATAACTATTGAGTCAGTCATATAACAGATGTTTCATATATCAACAGAAATTAAATTGTTGTAAACCTAGTTACACCTAAATAAGCAAAAAGGAGGCTGACCGCTATGCTTTTCTTCACAGGAGAGCTACCGATTTACAGAGCGGGCTTTAACAATTTTGAAAGCTGTTGGACGTGGGATTGCTAATTTCGAAGATAAGGCTAAACTTTCTGCAGCCCTGAAGGATCTACAAACAGCTCACTACCCTATTCCCCTCCAGGATAAAAAACTAACTGCACAGCATTTCCAGGTAAGTGTGTTCAGGCGGTAATGTTCCTGGAAGAGTATGTTCTGTTTGTAATAATGTTTCTCATATTCGATGACCCCCAAAATCAGCCGAGAAAATGTTCTGGATGAAGACAGTTTATTTGGGAAGTAACATCAGCAAGCAGAAATGGGTGTGGACAAATGTATAATAACATGTGTCCATCATTGTGGTATCATATATAATAGTTTCACTGCCCTAAAAATCCTGTGTGTTCTGCCTAGTCGTCTCTCCCCTCCCCTAGGCCCTGGCACCCATTGATCTTTTTTATCGTCTCCATAGTTTTGCCTTTTCCAGAATGTCATAAAGTATGTAGTGTTTCCAAATTAGCTTCTTTGACTTAGAAATACACATTTAAGTTCCCTCCATGTCTTTTCATGACTTCATAGGTCACTTCATTTTCATGCTGAATAATATTCCATTGCCTGGATGTACCATGTATTTTTTATTTATTCACTTACTGAAAGACATCTTAGTGGCTTCCAAGTTTTGGCAATTACGAATGAAGTGGCTGTAAACGTCTGTGGGCAAGTTTTTGTGAAGGCATTGTTTTCAGCTCATTTGGGTAAATACAAAGGAGTGTAATTGCTAGATCATGTGATAAGAGTATGTTCAGTTTTATAAAAAATTATCAAACTGTCTTCAAAAGTGGATGTACCATTTTTCATTCCCACCAAAATGAATGAGAATTTCTGTTGCTCTACATCCTAGTCAGGATTTGATGTTGTCATTGTTCCAGATTTGGGCCTTTCTAATAGGTGTGTAGTGGTATCTCATTTTAATTTGCATTTCCCTGATGACATATGATATGGAACATCTTTTGATATGCTTATTTGCCATCTGTATATCTTCTTTGGTGAGGTGTCTGTTAAAGTCTTTGGCCCATTTTTAATCAGGTTGTTTGTTTTCTGGCCAGGTAAGTGTATTTTCTTGATTTAAAAAATATACTAGTGCATTTTATCTTTTTCAGGTTTTTCATATTTCTTTATGGCATTTAATGAATAAAGCTCAAATAGCAAAACCTCTTCCCAACCTCAAATTTGCATTCCGTGCTATGGTTTTGGACTTGGACTTACTTGATTCTTCTTTGGAAGAGGCTTCTTTAGGTACTGATTAATTTTATATATTTATGTGACAAAGGAATTCCTAGCCTTATATGGGCTAAATAATTTGAGAAAAGTACACTCAAAATTTTCGTGGAGTAAGTAGAATGGGTCTATATTAACAGTTGTAGAGTTCACGCTATGCCCTGAGAAGCTCAAAAGGTTCCAAAGATCTGGTGTGTGTCCCCTGTCCCACATACATCCAGGGCAACCCAGAAGTTTCCAGTTTTATTTGTTCCTGACCTTAAAGAGCATGACAATCACTATCTATACAGTAGCACTGGAGTAATTCTGGGAAGATTCTCTGATGTAAGTAACCCTCTTTTCCTCCTCTTTCCAATGTTCTATTCCCACCATTTTAACATTTCATTTTCTTTCAATTTTAAAGAACCTTCATGCTACTTTCACATAGGAATCAATACTAGTTCACTAAAGTGTCAATATTTAGTGTTGGGGCTTCCCTGGTGGCGCAGTGATTGGGAGTCCGCCTGCCGATGCAGGGAACACGGGTTCACGACCCGGTCCGGGAAGATCCCACATGCCGCGGAGCGGCTGGGCCCGTGAGCCATGGCCGCTGAGCCTGCGCGTCCGGAGCCTGTGCTCCGCAACGGGAGAGGCCACAACAGTGAGAGGCCCACATACCACAAAAAAAAAAAAAAAAAATTTAGTGTTTCCCTTCTTCAGAATGTTTATATTCTAAAAAAGAACCACCTGCAGAGGCAGTGTTAAATATAACAACAAATCTATCATTGTGGCACTTTATATATTAGAGGACTTTAATAGTTAAAGGCAGTGCAAATTGGGGTAGAGATTAGATATAACTTTCGGTCCAAAGTTTGTTTTTCTCTTTCCAGTGGAATGGGTAGATGTTAAATATGATGTGCCAACAAGAGATGAAGAGTATTCTCCTGAGGAAGTAGCCGCAGCAATTAAAATTCAAGCCATGTGGAGAGGGACATACGTCAGATTACTCATGAAGGCTAGAACACCAGGTATACTCTTTCAATCATTTATAAAATGAACTTGCATAAATAAGGATGCATATTTGTTTATGTGCTAACAAAAAGCATTTTAGAGTCATTCTACTTCACGGCTCAGCTAATTCTTTTTAATTCTATCAATATTGAATTTCCTTGAGTTCAGGATGCCTGTCAGTACACTCATGCTTTTTGTTCCTGGAATATAGTGCAATGCCTGGCACAGACTGAGCACACAACAAATACTGGCTGAAAGAAAGAAAGAATGAATGAATGAATGAGTGAATGATCAGCTGTATTTTCCCAGTCTGTCATGCGTTCTTTAAAAAACAGGAAACTGGCCTTTTTCTCCATCCATCCCCTGTGCCTAGCAGAATACTTTAGCAGTCAGTTTCAGCTAAGTCATAGACAGTTTTTACATTTCTAGACTATTTTTCAAAGAAGCGAATGAATGAATGAGTGAATGAATGAATGAATTTAATGAAGAAGCTTCCATATATGCCTGTGGTGACTTACATTTAGAAGGCATAAAATGCTTTTAAAGTATCTTATTATATTTATTAAATCAAATATATTTATGCATATGAAGTAAACTATTTCGTGAGGTCTGTTTTAACAGCTCAAAATAATACACTGCAGAGGCAAAAAAATTATATTCAATTATTTTCATTCTGCAATTTTTGTTAACGCTTTTAGAGAAAAAGCCTTGCCTCCAATAGAATTCTTTGAGTATTTTGAAACATTTTGTTGTAAAAATATCTCTGAAACATTTAATGAGAAATATGAAAATGTTCATCTAGGCAGTAAAAACTATAGATACACAAGTGTAAAAACAAACTATATTGCATAGTTTTGTTAGAAAAATATTGCTGTTGCTTGATTTTTATATTTTTTTCTATCAGAAAAAAAAATTAATTATAAATTCATCAAATTAAATATGTGGTAAAATACACATGTTGTCCATATATGCTGTAAAAATTATATTCATACAATGATTTTTTTCTCTTTATAAAGACAAAAATGAGCAGCTTAATAATATTTTAATAGCATTTGCATTCTTTCGCTCAACACATATTTATTGAATAATTCTTATGTGCACAGAACTGTTCTAGATTCTGGCCTTATAGAAAGAAATTAGTAAAACTGATAAGGTTTCTGCTCTGATGAATCTTGTGTTGTAGTGGTCACAGGCATACAGCAGAAAGTAAATATATTAAGATACTGATTTCAGATATGAGTAAGTACTGTGAAGAAATTAGGATAATTAGAAAAAAAGTCAGTTTCTGACATGTTAAATTTGAGGCACTTATTAAGGATTTGCATTTTTCTTGCCAAATCACCTCTTAAGCCATTTGTGGATTATGCTTTAGATTAAGCTTCAGTGAGATCCTATTAGCCATTGTTTTTTAGAAAAATTGGATGGATTATTTTTTCTGACATAAGAGCTTTCATAAGGATTTTTTTTTTGGTGTGATAAATGATCTCTCATTGTAAATGCTTTGATGAGTATTTCAATTAGATCAAAGAGCATTTTATAATTTTTAAACTAAAGCTGAAGGGAAACAGCATAAAATTGTGAGCAGAGCTCTTGACTAGAGGTTCATAGCTTTATATTTTAAACATGGTTTACTGCTAGTAAAGCTTCAGATTTTGGATATTACCTTACTGGTGAGTTTCAACTCCCTCACCTGTAAAAGGAGGGCTTAGAACAAAATGATTTTTCAGGCACCTTATAGCCTTGATATTGCTATATTTTATCATTATTTTTAGGCACAAAGGAAAATACCAGTGTTGCAGATACTCTTCAGAAAGTTTGGGCTGTACTGGAACAGAATATAGAACAGTATGCAATTTTTCTCTTAAGGTAAAGCAGTGTAATGATGTTTCTTATTGTAACCTTTCTTATTGTTTCTTACTGTAACCTAATGAGGTACCTTTCTTAAGGTAAAGCAGTGTAATGATCTTACTATAAGTTCCAGTTCAAATGCTGCTATATTTGTTGAGTTTTTCCTAATCACCACAGCTAGAAACATACCATTGCTTCTGAACTTCCACACTTCCTGCTTTTTGTTTGTCTTCATTGCACTTACCTAATAACCTAAGCATAAAACGTCTGAGAAGCAAAACAGAGCTTTTTTGAAGTCTTTTGGTGCTAAAGAGATAAAAGTTAGAGTTTAGGACCTGCTAGGGGAGAGGACTCCAGTAAACTATTAAAGTTGTCAGTTGAAATGGCTGGAGGACAACATTCTAGAAACAGAGACAAGTGTGAAGTAGATTGAGCCTTAGGAAAACTGCATTTTAACCACAAACCATGTTCAAAGCAGGATAATCTGAAAAAACTAAGAGAAAATCATATATATATATATTAAAGAAGGAGACCATTTGGTGATGTAGGAGCTAGCAGACCAAATCTCTAAAGGTAACTATTATGGAAATGCCCAAGAAAATAAAGGTTAAAGAAAGAGAAAATAAATTCAAAGTCTAGATTAATAAAACACAGTTAAATGTAAATTACATAAATAAGATTTTTAACAACTGAAATTTAAAACTTTTTAATTAGTTAACAGCAGATCAGGAAGAATAGAGGAAGAGATTAGTGAAACTGGAGATAGGTCAATAGAAAAATAGTGGAAAATAAGGCAAGAGCTAAGGTACATGGGGAACATGCTTAGAAAGTCTAATATTAGTCCCAGAATGTAAAAAGATAATAGCTGATAAATTTCCAAAACTGATAAAATACATCAACCCATATTTTCAAGAGACTCTGCATGCAGACTCCATGCAGGAAGGACACAAAGAGAACCATACCCAGACTCATCATAGTCAAATTGCTGAAAACCAAAGGCCAAAAGACAAACCTTCAAAGTAACCAGAGAAATAAGACACACTATTTTCAAAGGACAATCACACTAAGAGCCATAGGTAGGAGTAAATTCTTAACCTTAGCAATGCAAAATGTAGAAGTTGAGTAATAAGCTTTAAAGAGTTCGAAGGTTCTAGCATTATTGCAGAAATGGTAAAAGTAATAATCTAGATGAAACACTGGTAGGGCAAGGATACATAATACATTCGCTAGCAATATGCTAATGGATCCACAAGTGAATTTAAGAAATAAGATTAATCTTATACATATTCCAGAGAACAGAAAAAAAGAGGAGACATTTACCAACTGATAACCTTGATTTGAAAAACTCAACAAGGACAGTAAAAAAAAAGTGAAATTGCAAACCAATCGCCCTCGTGAAATTAGATGAAAAAATGTAATAAAATATTAGCAAATCAAAATCAGAATTATATAAAAAGAATAATACCTTATAACCAAGTGGCTCTCCCAATCTAAGACATGTAATAGTGGTTTAACATTAGGAAATTCATCAATTTGGCACATTAACAGGGAAAAGGAACAAATCACTCAGTTCTCCGGATAGGTTCAGAAAAAAACATTTGAAATAATTTAACAAAAATTCAAAATTTTAAAATTTTTTAGCAAACTAGGATTAGAGAAGACTTTCCTTAATATGTTATGGTATCTACTATTTTTAAGCAATTACTACAAACATGATTAGTGATGAAATTTTGAAAGTTTTTCCTTGAGTTTGAGAATGAGACAAAGACGCCTGACCAAACACTTCTATTCAAGATAATCCTGGAATTTTGTGAAGGGCAAAAAGGCAATAAAACAAAATAAAAGTCACTAGAGTTTGAAGGGAAGAAATAAAACCACTGTTTACAGGCAACATGGTTATATATGTAGAAAATGCCAGAAAATCTACATGAATTTATTAGAATTAATGAGAAAATTAAAAGTTTCTGGATACAAGGTCAAAATGAAATAATGATTGGACTTATATTTATAAGCAAGAGACAAATAGAAAATCATGCATGGAAACATATAAAAATTTAAAATAACCTAAAGTTAATGAAAAAATTTCATGATGAGCCAAATGTCAAAATTTTAAATTTGGAAAAAATCCAAATTTGTATTTTCCTAACCTTGAGAGTGAGTACCTCACTCACTCATCCAAGTCCCGACCTGTGGATACTGCTATCACCTGATAATTCAGCTTGGTTAAACTTTTGCTCCAGAAGCCTGTTTTCTAAAACGGGTACTCACATCTTTTAGTGTAAGACCAAATGCTAACCCCACTTCTACTAACTGTCAGATGTGTGACCTGGGGTAAGTTTCTTATCCTCTCTGAACATAAAATTAAGTTTTTTTCATCTGCAATATAAGGATAATAATATCTACTTCATAGTATTATTCCTTTATAGACCTGTAAAGATAAGGGAATCCTGGAAAATTATTTAGCACAATGCTACAGATTGAGCCATTACACAACATTAGCTATTATAAATATTGCTAGTAGTAGTAGTAGTACATGAGTAACTTTGAGGTCCTTGAGCCTAGCCTTGCTTTCTCAGACCTGTAGGGGAACAACTTCAACAGCTGACTTTGGGCAAGGCTCAGTTTTCCAATATAACTTTCTCTCTGTCCTAGGATGCAAAGTTAAAACTAAATCTTTTGATTATGTCAGGGATATCTCTCTATGGGTCATTTAAGATATTCCACATGGTACATCAGGATTTTGATGGTCCTATACTCATTAGAATTTCCCGAGGTATATGAAAAATAGTAGAATGTGTGATGGAAACAGTGACAGTCTGGAAAGCCTTTAAATTGCACCCTTCTCTTGGAATCATGGTGGGACCCATTGCACTCAGTTCCCTATGTGGCCGGCTTAGTTCCTGTACTGGCTCAGGCAGCTCCTGCATTTAGACTCAGCCAGCCCCCGTATGATTGACAGGGGTACTCTGCATTGACCGACCATCACGTCATACTTCCTAGTGAGGGTGATAAGGTTATTTATCAACCAAACTGGGACACTGACAGGGAACGAGGGAGCACTATTAATAATTATGCCAGGGATATGAGCCTAAACCAGGACTGCCCCCAGAAGAACCAGAATATATAATCGCCCCGGTCTTTGTTCTTGTAATTATTTTGAAAAGCTTTTTAAAATCCTTCCGAATATAAACCTGTCATTTTCCTCCCACCACCAAAGACCAGTGATCAAATGGAGCAGGTGAATCCTATCCTCTGTGAGGATCTCTATGGCTCTGCTTCCCCGTGACAGTACAGTTGAGCCATCCACCTTCTGGAAGCCAAGAGCACATCTAGCTCTGTCTAGACCTCTAACAGGGAACCATTCCTATGGCCATTATAGCTTCTGTCCCAGCTAATACCCAAGACATTGTACGAAAGACCTGAGATTCCTGGTGCTACTGAGGCTGCATCCGGTTCCTGGCCGAGTGGGAAGTACAGGACCTGGAGGATCTCTTTCATCACTTCCACCGTGTTCTGGAATATGCCACAGGCTTCCAGGGGTCAAACATGGAGAAACCTCAGTTGCACCAGAGATCATGTAGAAGGAAAACTCTGGCACTCTCCCCTTGTTTGTGGCCTCTGTTTTTAGGTGGTTTTTTAGTCTTTTTTTTTCCAAATCCATTCCTCACTTTAAACTCCATTCTAGTATTGAGTCTCCAGTCAACCCGACTTTCAGTGGCTTCCACCCAGTTTTACTGCTAGTTTGCCTGCTTCTAGTTTCATCACCCTTATAGGTTGAACTTTAGTGCTGATTTTCCATCTATAAATTTCAGTTACTCCTTAGATCATGAATTAGGGTCTCTCTTGACTAAGAACTTCAAATCACTTTGGGCGCCTTTGATAGACATCATTGTTAATCTGGAATGGGCTCTCCTGCTTTGGTGCCGTGCACCACGAGCCCCCATCTGATGAAGGACTGAATCTAGCCAACAATGTACTACAATATTTTATGCTGCTTTTTTGCCTATTTCTTTTTTGTAAATAGAATTTATTTTAAAAGTTGTTTTGCCATTGGTACTTAAATTATTTTTAAATTTTTAGACTAATGTTTAAAAGTAAGTGCAAGTCTATGGAATCTTATCCATGCCATCAAGATGAAGAAACTAAGATTGCTTTTGCTGACTACGCTGTGACATATGCAGACCAGCCACCAAATACTTGGTTTATAGTATTCAGGTGAGGTTATCATATTGGCAAGTAATATCACTCTTAAGTGGCATGAAATATTCATATATACAGAGCTTTCTTTATGATACTAGTAAAAGTATTAATATGAACGTTTAAGTTGCTTTCAGTAGTTAAAATTTCTTCCATATCTGCTATGCATAAATGAGATAATATAGAAATTTTTATTCATGTTTCTTTAAACAAAATATGAAGACTATGAAATGTTGCTAGATCTCTTCATGAGTATGGTAAACATAATAAAATAAATTGATACGCTTTCCGTATATAAATAAATTTACTAATTTCGAAGCAATAGCCTATTAGGTAAGAGTCACAAACTACTTATAAATGGGATTTCTTAAAAGGTTTGCATTTGCATGACAAAACAGTATATCAATAA
This sequence comes from Kogia breviceps, assembly GCF_026419965.1. Lineage (NCBI taxonomy): Eukaryota > Metazoa > Chordata > Mammalia > Artiodactyla > Physeteridae > Kogia > Kogia breviceps. Next base: position 73,497,550 of record NC_081322.1, read on the forward strand.
GAATTTTAAAGGAAAACAGTATACATGTTTTTAAGTTATTTGCAACTTTAAACTTATGTTTTTATTTCTTAGCATCAGACCTAATTTCAAACTTTCTTTATGATTCATGTCAAGGGAAAGTTCATGCTTTTGTAATTACAGAGAAACATTTTTGGTTCCTCAAGATATGACTTTGGTTCCCAAAGTATATACTACTCTTCCAGTCTGTATGCTCCACGTTGTTAATAATGACACAATGGAACAAGTGCCAAAGGTATTCCAAAAAGTGGTGCCTTATCTTTATACTAAGAATAAGGTAGGTGTAAAATTTATTCTCCTCATATGATAGAATAGCAGTGAGAAGTCAGCACCCTGAGAGGTTCCAACAGAAGGTAGAACAGATGTGTTTTCAATCTACATAACAGAGGAATAGGGTCCTGGTCTTTCTCCATAGAAGTCCCATGTATTTGACAGCAAAAGGTAATTAATGCGAGTGCTAGAACATTCACCCTTTAGCCCTCCTTCTTATCTTTTATCCAAAGAAAATATGACAGAAGGAAAAGTTAGAAATTCTCATTATTAAAATCATACAAACCCTTGAAATGAAAATGGAGGTAAACAGCACATTTATTCCTATCCCTAAACCAAACCAAAGCAGCAGGTTTTCTCAGTTTCCCAGTGGGTTTTTTATTCTATTCCTAAACATGTCAGAAGATTGTGATTACACAGCCACTCACCACCCCACCAGCCCCAGTCTTTAACAGGGCTACCCAGATTCCTTCAAGAATAGACACTCTTGACACATTACTCCTGCTGAATACAGACCCTGATGGTTATGTCCATGCAAATCATGTTGCCTCTCTATTTACCTGAACCTCATTCTTGTGTTTCCGGTCATTTCTTCTAAGAGGGATGCACGATAAAAGATAGTGTATACCTGCACTCTAAATCAGGAGATCTCCTGTAGCTCTGATGTTCCATTCTTTAGTTGTATGGCTTTGAACCTCTTTATTTTTCTCTTCGAGCTGTGGTTGTGACTGACTTCTATGGTTCTATGCATTATTTTGTATAAATTTAGACATATCTACCTGATGAATACTGGTTTATAGGAATAAAAGATATAGAATATCACTCCTTAAAAGAACCCCATAGTTCTTTTGAGTTATTTTAAGAATTTTTTAAAATAAGACTTTATTTTTTAGAGTCAGCAAAATTGAGAGGAAAGTACAGAGATAGCCCTTATGCTCTCTTCTCCCCCACATGTACAGCCTTCCTCATTATCAACGTCCCCTACCAGAGTGGTGCATTTGTTACAGCTGCTCATTTTACATTGACACATCATAATCACACAAAGTCCATAGTCTACATTATGGTTCACTGTTTGTGTTGTACCTTCTATGGGTTTAGACGAATGTAAAATGACATGCATCCATCATTATGAGATCATGCAGAGCATTTTTACTGCCCTAATAATCCTCTGTGTTCCACTTATTTATCCACCCACCCCAAGCCCTGCCAACCACTGATCCTCTTACTATCTCCACAGTTTTGTCTTTTCCAAAATGTCATAAAGTTGGAAGCATATAGTACATAAGAAAACTTTTCAGATTGGCTTCTTTCACTTTAAAACTTGCATTTAAGCTTTCTTCATGTCTTTTCATGGCTAATAGCTCATTTATTTTTAATGCTGAATAATATTTCATGTCTGGATATACCACAGTTTATTTTTCCATTCATCTACTGTAGAACATCTTGGCTGCTTCCAAGTTTTGGCAATCATGAACAAAGTGTGCATGTTTTTGTATGGACATAAGTTCTTAACTCCTTTGGGTAAATAACAAGAAGCATAATTTCTGGGTCATACAGTGAGAAACTGCCAAACTGTTTAGTTTTGTAAGAAACCCCCAAACTGGCCTCCAAAATGTCTGTAACATTTTTCATTCCTGCCAGCAATAAATGAGAGCTCCAGTTGCTCCATGCCCTCCTCAGCATCTGGTGTTGTCAGTGTTCTGGATTTGGGCCATTTTAATACCTGGGTAGTGTTATTTCATTGTTGTTTTAGTTTCTCTGATGTCATATGATGTGGGGCGTCTTTTCATATGCTTATTTGCCATCTATATTTCTTCTTTGATGAGGCGTCTGTTAAAATATTTGGCCAACTTTTAAATCAGGTTGTTAGTTTTCTTATTATTGAGTTTTAAAAGTTTTTGTACATTTTGGAAACGGTCCTTTATCATATGTGTCTTTTGCAAATATTTTTTCCCAGTCTATGGCTTGTCTTCTCACTTTCTTGACATGTTCTTTGACAGAGCAAAAGTTTTTAATTTTAATAAAGTCCAGCTTCATTAAAATTCATGGATCCAGTTTCATGGATCATGCCTTTTTTGTTGGATCTGGAAAGCCGTTGCCATACCCAAGAGATTCCTAGGCTTTCTCTTATGTTACCCTCTAAGAGTTTTATAGTTTTGTATTTTACATTTTGGTCTGTAATCCGTTTGGAGTTAATTTTTGTGAAGGGTGAGGGTCTGTGTCTAGATCCTCTTTTTTGCTTTGGGTGTCCAGTTTTTCCAGCACCATTTGTTGAAAAGACTGTTTTTGATCCATTGTATTGCCTTTGCTCTTTTGTCAAAGATCCCTTCACTGCGTTTATGTGGGTCTGTTTCTGGGTCTGTTCTATTCCATTGTTCTGTATGTCTGTTACTTTGTCAAAATGACACTGTCTTAATGATGGCAGCTTTACAGCGAGTCTTAAAGTCGATTAGTTTCAGTTCTCTAACTTTGTTTTTCTCTTTCAGTGTTGTGTTGGTTATTCTTGGTCTTCTCCATATAAACCTTACAACCAGTTTATTGGTATCCATAAAATAGCATGCTGAGATTTTGATTGAGATTGCATTAAATCTATAGGTCAAGTTGGAAATAACTGAAATATTCACAGTGTTGAGTCTACCTATCCATGAACATAGAAAATCTCTTCATTTTTTTAGTTCTCCTTTGACTTTGTTCATCAGTTTTATAATTTTTTCATACACATTTTGTACATATTTTGTTAGATTTATGTCTAAGTATTTCAGTTTTGTGGATGCTAATGTAATTTGTTTTTAATTTCAAATTCTACTTGTTCACTGTTAAACTATTTTAGAGATTTTAGGAAACTTTTTAAAAATCAGGGCAATTAAATTTTTGATGAACTCATTTAATCCATTTATATCTATATATAGAGGTGTGTGGCCGTGTATAACTATTGTTAAAACTTTATATTTTGCTAATGAGTTTTTATACTATTTCACTATAATTTAAAAACTCATCTTTTATTTAAAACTTATCATTTTTTTCTATTTTTCATGAGATACAAATTTTCTCAATAATGCAGTCTGATTTTACTAAATTTGAAGATATTATCAAATTGTAAATTGGACTTAAATCATTTTTAGTTTGTATTAAATTTTGCACATTTACTTCACATTTACATTTTATTAGAAAATCTGATAGACAATATTTTGTGTGCAGTTATGTATATTTGGAGTTATATACTTAAATGTAATTTTTAAAAACTCAAAGTCTGTGCACCAATATATTATTTTTCTAATTGCTTTGAAAGAGTATTTATATTTCAATTAAAAGTAGAAGAATTTGCCAATAAAAGGCAATTTCTGTACATCAAACAGGTACTTAAAAACTGAATTTATTTGACCCTATTATAATTTGACCCTCCATACAACTCCCTTTTGCACTATATTTATTCTCCCTTATGTCCTAGTAAATAGCAATTTATTAAAAATTATAGCTTGGGAAATTTATTGATAAACCTTGCCTCTCTCCAGCACAATATCTTGGGCTAAACCAAACACTATAAGAGATAACTAGTTCTTTGTTAACAAACTTGTCTTCACACCAGTAACAACTGATGGGTTATTTTTATAATGTCTTTTTGTCAAGTTTGGCCTAGATTCCCTTTTGAATATAAAAAATTTATTTCATTTGTGATTGGAAATCAAAAGTTCCAAAGATCCATATGAAAAAGATGATTTCATTCAAAGGGAGACTCTATCAAGATCATAGATGTCATTAAATTCTAGAGATGAGCTCTTTACTTCACTAGATAAGTAGACTAATATTAATCATATTAGCCATTGATATTTAATTTTTGTAGGGATCTTTGAGGATATTTAGTTGAACCACATAAGAATCTGTTTCTTGTTTATATCTAGCATACTTTGGGTTTGGTTTGGGTTTTGTTTAGTAACCCCAGTGAAGACCTCCCTTTCTAGACTAAACTTGAATTTGGGGGGTAGCTTTAAATGACGCATTTTGAGTCAAAATGCAGAAAAACACTCTATCTCCATTTAACTATTATTTCTAAACTGTAAATTTAGGATTGCAACAAGCATAGCCATTCCCTCTGTCAAATACCTCCTGTCTTCTAACCTCTCACTGTGGGTCTTTTTAGAATAAAATAGAGAGAATGAGGAGGAGAATATAGAGCTGTATGAATACAAGAATGGCTTCAGTCATCCTTCTTGTGGTATGGTTTTCCTTTCGTCACAATTCTTGATCTTTGAACATTTCTCCAAATTATCTAAGTCTCCTCTAAAATGTAGCTCCCAGAACTAAATGCAGCCTCTCAAGGGAATTCCAACCCGTCTGAAGGAGGATGGTTACTCCATTGTTTTGTAGCCCATGATTGCATTCGCATTTTGGCACTTGCCAGGCATTTGACACATATGTAGCCTATTTTAGGTCAACTTTTTCTAACATATGTCCACAGAACTAGTGTCTAAGGTTAAAAAAAATAAAAACACCTGGTTACACAGTTAATCCTTTAGAATTGTTTGACATATATTTTTTCATAATTTTTCAAAGACCATAACCTGTGATTTGAAATACTTATCTATGAGGTTTCTCAGTACTCAGTACTCGATTATGTTACTCTTCTATTACAGAGTCTTGAGGACAGTTTAGAGTCACCAGGTCCTCTCAAAATCCTATCACTGGTTTAGCTTTAGACTTTCACTTACCAAAATCTATCCTACCATTTTATAAACTTTTACTCCTCTCAAAATTGTTCTCTGAGTCTAGACAAACACAAAATCAGAGTCATGTAATTTTGTTTTTCTTCTTTAATAGATTAGTACCACAAGCTCAAATAATAACAAAAACAGCAGTAAATCTGCACTTTGCTGATAAAAACACTTTAGCATGCATGATTTATCTTCCTTTTCTTCTTGCCCCAAACGTAATGTCAAAGGTCCTTATGGGTGTTGCAATTCTGATCTTATTACAGGTTTTGGAATTTTGGTTAACATTCCTAGGTGTTTTTTGCAATCTTATGAATTCATTCTGTCTTGTGTATTTCTAATTTTTGTTCCTGAAAATGTAGACACGTTGGAGAGCTTCCTCTGCATCAGAGAGCAACTGGAATACAAATCTATATTCTTCTGTCTTGTTAGAAATGTATGGAGTTATAAACTCAGAATTACTTTGAACTTTTTGTCTGTTAGCACTTTCCCAGGTTCCTTAACTGCTTCTTTTCTCCAACCTAAAGAGTTCATCTCCAGGCTCACATCTGGGTTCCATGGAACCAGATCTGCTGCTAATTTGATAGCTTTACCTGCCAATGGTCATCCCAATGGCACCACATTTCCATAAACTCTTCTGCATTTTTTCATTTCCTATTTAGAAAGATGATACTGAGAAGACAGGGAAATCAAGTAGGAAGCTATTGGGCTAATCCAGGATGATATAATGATAAAAATCTGCCTTAGGAAGCATTAGGAGAATTAGCAGGAAATGTAGTAATCATCTACCACAGTTAAGCACTTTTTTTTATAGCCAGGGAACCATACAAACCAAAGTGTTAGAGTTTTCCATTTTCTCCAAAAACATGTAAGATAGCAATTTTTAAAAGGGATTTCAAAACATGCTAGTGATTTGTTGATTACCAATAGATTTTAGGATCTTTATGTATATTAAGATAATTAAGATTTTTAATACTGTGAAATTATCTATTATACCTTTGAGAGACTAGTGACAATGTCACTTACTTCTGTGTAATTCTTTTTTCCTGTAGAAAGGATATACATTCGTGGCTGAAGCATATACTGGTGATGTGTGTGTAACATCCTCACAATGGAAAATGCGCCTCATTGGTTCTTATCATCCACTCCCATGCCTGTCTCGAGTTCTTCCATGTAATACCTTTGCCATAAAGGAAATCAGAGATTACTACATACCCAATGATAAGAAAATTATATTCAGGTATGTGACAGAAAGGAAATGCATTCCTTTAAAAATATTAATAATTTTTGTATTACATAATTGACTTAAAATTTAAATATTTTATTTTAAATATTAATATTATCAAAAACAATAAATTTTCTGTAAAATCCTGGGTGAGTTTTGAACTTCACTGTTACACTCTTTTGGAAACAACGTAGAGAGTAATGTGATTATATAAATGTTATATAAGATCAAGCCTATGTTGCACATAATGGTTTCTTAGTCCTCATTGTATTTGACTTTCATTGAACATCCTTCATAACACTCTTCCCTCTTTTTACTCTCTCCTCGTCCTGTTCCATCTCTAACTCTTCTCTTGTGTAGGTTTCTCCTTATCTGCCAACTCATCCTATTTTCATACTTATTTATATATTCTCCATGGTAGCCTCATCATGGACTCCACTCTCTTTGATTAATCAGCCCTTTTGATTCTCATTCCCCCATACCTCTCATCTCTATGCCCTCCTCTTTATTCTCAATGTCCTCCATTACTTCAGGGCATTATATTTTGTCTATAGAAATGCTGTGTCCATGTCTCCATTATATCCACTCTTCATTTTTAACTATTTCTCTGTCTCTCTCACCTTATTCATTTACATATCCATCCTTTACTACCAGAGTAGTTACCTTTCTAACAAAAACATTTAAAATTGTGATTTCCCTTCTATAAAATTTGGGACAACTTTCCATTGGCTGTAAAATAAAATCCAAACCACAAACACTCTTGCCCAGCCTCCCAACAACATGGCGCACTCTCTTTTTTTTTTGCGGTACGCAGGCCTCTCACCGTTGTGGCCTCTCCCGTTGCGGAGCACAGGCTCCAGACGCGCAGGCTCAGCGGCCATGGCTCACGGGCCCAGCTGCTCCGCGGCATGTGGGATCTTCCCGGACGGGGGCACGAACCCGTGTCCCCCGCGTCGGCAGGCGGACTCTCAACCACTGCGCCACCAGGGAAGCCCATGGTGCACTCTCTTGATGGAGTTGTGGACCAACACCTGACATATCCGTAATGTGATTTTATCTTGCCCATGCCTTTCCTCTTATCTTGCTATATCCTGTCTCCATTTCTGCACCTAGCAACATTTATCACTTTTAAGGATCATTTTCAACAGTCAAATCTTTTATACCCAAACCTCCAAATATAACTAGTTAGTCCTGGTTGTGTCTCTATAGTCTTTGGTTCTTTCTGAGAATGTGACATATCAAATTTTATCTGGTTAACTTCACATCCACCTCCATGAGAATTAACACTTATTGGAGGCAGGAACCATGTCTTATCAATATAGGACGTATTGATATATGCCTGATACGTAGTTGGCCTTCATTAAATATTGTTAAATGTTCATTAAGGGCTTCCCTGGTGGTGCAGTAGTTGAGAGTCCGCCTGCCGATGCAGGGGACACGGGTTCGTGCCCCAGTCCGGGAAGATCCCACATGCCGCGGAGCGGCTGGGCCCGTGAGCCATGGCCGCTGAACCTGTGCTTCCGGAGCCTGTGCTCCGCAACAGGAGAGGCCACAACAGTGAGAGGCCTGCGTAACGCAAAAAAAAAAAAAAAAAAAAAAGTTCATTAAATGTTGTTATTAAATTAGTTCTTAGAATACTTGTCTTCTCTTTTTCCTATATTTTTTTCTATGCAGAAAGTTTGGCAAATATGTAGATATATTATTAAGGAAATAAAAATCACACATAAACAACCTAGAAACAATCATTGTTAGTATTGTATCATATTTTCTTAGAATGTTTTTTCTAGTCACAGTTTAACATTATTAAAATCATAACATAAAGTGTGTTTTTTTTTTTTTTTTTTTTTTTTTTTGGCGGTACGCGGGCTTCTCACTGTTGTGGCTTCTCCGGTTGCGGAGCACAGGCTCCGGACGCGCAGGCTCAGTGGCCATGGCTCACGGGCCCAGCTGCTCCGCGGCATGTGGGATCTTCCCGGACCGGGGGCACGAACTCGTGTCCCCTGCATTGGCAAGTGGACTCTCAACAACTGCGCCACCGGGGAATCCCTAATTAAAGTTTTATAATCTGACTTTTTACTTAACATTATAGTGTTAACATTTCCCAATGCCATTAAGATGTTTTGTGAACTCTTTTTCATGATTATCTAATAATTATTCATATGAATATACAAGTTTTTTGGTTATTGGTTATTCCCTGTTGTTACAAATTTCCTTTTCTACTTTTTCTATAGTATTAATAGAGATATGATGGGCATATTTTATTGTAAATATCAAAGGAAATTTCTGATTATTGTCTAAAGATTCATTGTTTTAAGGAGATTAATTATTTTAAAGATACCACATATTTTGGTAAATTGGTTTTCAAAAGTAAAACCCAAGTCTTTTTTTGTTTGTTTTTACGGTATGTGGGCCTCTCACTGTTGTGGCCGCTCCGGTTGCGGAGCACAGGCTCCGGACGCGCAGGCTCAGCGGCCATGGCTCACGGGCCCAGCCTCTCTGCGGCATGTGGGATCTTCTGGGACCGGGGCACGAACCCGTGTACCCTGCATCGGCAGGTGGACTCTCAACCACTGCGCCACCAGGGAAGCCCAAAACCCAAGTCTTTTTGACAGTATAGGTATAAATAATAATTCATTGTATTCTGGCTGATTTTTCTCTATAATTCATATTTACTTGTTCCTTAAAACCTTTTTCCCTTTAACAAACAAGCTCACATCTTTTGCAAAGAAAGAAAATCAACAACAAAACTAAATTAAAGAACAATATATACAGTATATCCCAAGTATATATATTTTTTAATATCTTTATTGGAGTATAATTGCTTTACAATGGTGTGTTATTTTCTGCTTTATAACAAAGTGAATCAGTTATACATATACATATATCGCCATATCTCTTCCCTCTTGCATCTCCCTCCCTCCCACCCTCCCTATCCCACTCCTCTAGGTGGTCACAAACCACCAAGCTGATCTCCCTGTGCTATGCAGCTGCTTCCCACTAGCTATCTATTTTACATTTGGTAGTGTATATATGTCTATGCCACTCTCTCACTTTGTCACAGCTTACCTTTCCCCCTCCCCATATCCTCAAGTCCATTCTCTAATAGGTCTGTGTTTTATTCCCGTCTTGCCCGTAGGTTCTTCATGACCTTTTTTTTTTTCTTAGATTCCATATATATGTGTTAGCATGCGGTATTTGTTTTTCTCTTTCTGACTTACTTCACTCTGTATGACAGACTCTAGGTCCATCCACCTCACTACAAATAACTCAATTTCATTTCTTTTTATGGCTGAGTAATATTCCATTGTATATATGTGCCACATCTTCTTTATCCATTCATCTCTTGATGGACACTTAGGTTGCTTCCATGTCCTGGCTATTATTAATAGAGCTGCAATGAACATTTTGGTACATGACTCGTTTTGAATTATGGTTTTCTCAGGATATATGCCCAGTAGTGGGATTGCTGGGTCATATGGTAGTTCTATTTGTAGTTTTTTAAGGAACCTCCATACTGTTCTCCACAGTGGCTGTATCAATTTACATTCCCACCAACAGTGCAAGAGGGTTCCCTTTTCTCCACACCCTCTCCAGCATTTATTGTTTGCATATTTTTTGATGATGGCCATTCTGACTGCTGTGAGATGGTATCTCATTGTAGTTTTGATTTGCATTTCTCTAATGATTAATGATGTTGAGCATTCTTTCATGTGTTTGTTGGAAATCTGTATATTTTCTTTGGAGAAATGTCTAGGTCTTCTGCCCATTTTTGGATTGGGTTGTTTGTTTTTTTGTTATTGAGCTGCATGAGCTGCTTGTAAATTTTGGAGATTAATCCTTTGTCAGTTGCTTCATTTGCAAATATTTTCTCCCATTCTGAGGGTTGTCTTTTGGTCTTGTTTATGGTTTCCTTTGCTGTGCAAAAGCTTTTAAGTTTCATTAGGTCCCATTTGTTTATTTTTGTTTTTATTTCCATTTCTCTAGGAGGTGGGTCAAAAAGGCTCTTGCTGTGATTTATGTCAAAGAGTGTCCTGCCTATGTTTTCCTCTAAGAGTTTGGTCATGTCTGGCCTTACATTTAGGTCTTTAATCCATTTTGAGTTTATTTTTGTGTACGGTGTTCCAAGTATATTTTCTTATGTTTATAGTTGTTTATATATTTTATATACAGGTAAAATTTTAGAGAAAATACTAAACAAAAGCACATAAACTGAGGGCAATAAAAGGGTTGAAGAATTCTCTTTTTAATCTATCTGCTTCTTGTAATATATTTGCATACTGCCTATTAGAAGAAAGCAAAAAAAAAAACATTTTGTTTGCAAAATGGGGTTCTAGGGTGCTATAGCAAGAAGATCCAGAGGTTGGCAGGGCCCTCTCCTGAAGGGCCTCAAGGCAAGAAGAGATTCAGATTTTACCATAGAGGCACTGAGATGCTTTGGAGGATTTTTTAAAAATGGCATTAATAGACTTGTGTTAAAACATTATATCTGAAACTTATGAATTGAAAAAGTACTCTGAACATAATTTCTAAGAACAGAAAAAATGTTAGAAACAGAAATTAAGAACAGAAAAATGTTAGAACCTTATTGTTATAAAATTATATGTAATCATAAAAGGTACAAAACATGAAAAAAAAAGGAAAAAAAGCTCACTCGGAAGACTGCAGTGTGTTGAATGGATGAAGGGACACATAACTGGAGACAGGGAAACCAGCCAGGTAGAAGTTGCAGAATAACCCAGGTGTGTGATCATGGCAAGTGAAATAAGTCGGTGTATTTGTTTGCTAAGGCTGCCGTAACAAAGGCCCACAAACTGGCAAAGTAGGTGGCTTAAACAACAGAAATCCTGACTGCTAGAAGTCTGAGATCAAAGTGCCAGCTGGATTGATTCCTACTGAGGGCTGAGAGGGAGAAAATACTCCATGCTTTCTGCTAGCTTCTAGGCGGGTCTGGTCATTGGCATTCTTTGACTCGGAGATTTATCACCCTGATCTTTGTGTTCCTCTTCACCCACCATTCCCCCTGTGTCTCTCTGTCTCCAAACTTCCCCTTTTCATAAGGACCTCATTTTAACTTGATTATCTCTGGGAGATAATATCTCTAAGAATGGTGACATTGTGAGGGGCTGGGGGTTAAGACTCCAGCATGTTTTTGAGGGGGACACAATTTAACCCATAACAAGCAGTGACAATGAATCTAGAGGGACGAGAAAGGATTTTAAGGTACCAAGGAAATAAAATTGAGAGCGTTGGTTGATTGGAGTTTGACTTGGGGAACTGTTGGACAGTAAGTGTCATTTACATAGTTAGAGGTTACAGGAAGAGAACCCCATTGGCTGGTTGGGCAACAGAACGACAATAAATTCTTTTTTTGTTTTTTTTTAAATTTTTTTTTGGCTGTACTGAGCCCTTCCTTGCTGCGTGCGGGCTTTCTATTTGCGGCGAGCGGGTGCTACTCTTCTTTGCAGTGCACGGGCTTCTCATTGCGGTGGCTTCTCTTGTTGCAGAGCACAGGCTCTAGGCGCACAGGCTTCAGTAGTTGCAGCACGTAAGCTCAGTAGTTGCAGCATGAGGACCCTAGAGTGCGCGGGCTTCAGTAGTTGTGGCTTACGGGCTCTAGAGCGCAGGCTCAGTAGTTGTGGTGCACGGGCTTAGCTGCTCTGTGGCATGTGGGATCTTCCTGGACCAGGGATCGAACCCGTGTCCCCTGCATTGGCAGGCGGATTCTTAAACACTGTGCCACCAAGGAAGTCCTGATTCATTTTTAGGTGTTAAACATGGTAGACCAGTGAAATGTCCAAGGGATACTGCATAGGGGAGTCGGGCTGGAGACACAGATTTGGAACTCATTATTCTGTTTCTACCCATGGAAGTGCCCAGGAAGTTTGTACAAAGAGAGTCAGATCCAGGACAGAATATTAAGATTCTCTGATATGTCTGGGAATGTCAACGTGAGAGAAGTCTAAAAATAGCACCCCTGAAATAGGAGGTACAAAAGTTATTATGCTCATGGGGAAAAGTTTTTGAAGAAAGAGAAAATGAGGGTTGATTCGACTTTGTCAGATTCTCCTAACAGTTCAGGAAGATGAGAACTGAGGTTTCTATAGGGTGGTGACAAGGTGCTTGACACCATGGCAAGAGCAAGTTTAGCACCTTGGTTGAGGGCAGAGTGGCATGTTGTGAGCGAGTGGGAGGTGATGAGCCGAGGACAGTGGAAGTTGACAACTCTCCTTAGATTGTTAGCTGGGGAATAAAATAGAGCCGAGACTGATCAACTGGGTTGATTGAAGATTTTTTTTTTTTTTTGGTTTGTTTTTTGGTTTGTTTTGATCTGTTTTTCAGTGGGTGAGAACTGCATAGGTACAAAAGCCAATATCAAGGAGAAATAAAGTGGGGAAATTTAAGATACAGAAGAGAGAAGATAGAAAAGCAAATTTCTAGAGAAATTGAAAGTTTATAGGGTCCTGAACATTTGCAGAGATTCACCTAAAGTAGGAAAGAACCTTAACAAAACAAGAAACCTCTTAGACTGCATTAAGGGAGGAGTTGGGAAGGAATTAGACTGCACATTTCTAGTCTTTTTTGCAAGAGGTTCCCAACCGGCTTGGTTAAAGGGTGAGAGCTCAAGCGACAGGTACTACTTCTGACTTCTCTGTATTTTTGTGAAAGAAAATACTGTTAACAATATTTAACAAACACTGTTAACAGTGAGGTTTTGAAAGCTACCAGTCGTGCTCTTTGTCCCACTAGAGAGGGTGTAATGGAAAGGTTTGATGTGGCAGTAGTTTGCAATCTTTCAAGTTTTATAAGTGAGTGCTTATTATATCTAAATAAAAAGTTACATTTCCTGTTTGGGATATGATTATAATAAACATCCTATATTTAACTTCATTTTACCATAGCATACTGGGATCTTTTGCCAAAGTCTATAATAGCACTAATATTTCCAGGATTTTAACTGACTTTATAAAGTGGATTTACTTGTAGATTATCATATCAGCAAATGATACAGTTTCTTTTAGCTATTTGAAGGAAAGACCAGCATACTTGTTTATAAAGGTGAATGTTTTTCTTTATAGGTATTCAGTTAAAGTTGCATTACCACATCCTGTTACAATACAGGTACGCACGTCCAAACCAGATGCATTCATCAAGCTACAGATCCTAGAAAATGAAGAAGTTATCGTGAGCTCCACTGGGAAGGGCCAAGTTATCATTCCAGTAATTAACCTCTTGGGGAGTGAGAAAGCCTTGAGCTCCCAGTGTAAGTGTGACTTTTAGAATTGGTTATTTAGATTCATAAACAGATATTTATGTTTATGTAACTGAGTTTTAAAATGTTTTAAGATAAAATAGCAAGTAAACATTTAATTGCTAAAATTCGATATCATAATGTGAAATATTTTTTAAAAACTATTGCTTTTGTGTGCCGAATTAGTTTCTGAAGATCAATAGATTTGTTACAACTGTACTTTAAAGACTTTATTACCTGAACCTTCTTAGACTTCTGAATAAGAAATAGATTTTTATTACTTAGAAAAATTTTTTACGTTTATTCCCAATTCATTATTTTTAGAAAATATTCTACTTATTAAAATTAACAGAAACTTTGAAGTTATTACTTGCAATGTAATAGTCACAGGAGCTTTTAACAAACAAATTATTTCTGAAATAATGGACAACAGTGATACTCTGAGATATATTCAGTTATTTTAAGAACTTGATTCTGACTATAAAAATAACACATATCCAATGTAGAAAATTTGAAAAATAGAAAATTTGAACAAGGCAACAAGAAATCCCTTGTAATCATGCTACCCAGAAAAAAATACTGTTAGTATTTTAGCTTTTATGCCTCCATTGTCCATTTTTGCATTCTCATTTTAAACAAAACTAGGATTTTACCAATTTTGTTAATTGATAGTTCTTTTTAAAAGTCTAACTTTTTCTTATTTGGCATTGGTTGGGAATCTCCAAACCTATGTTAAATAAGAGTGATGATGATATATTTCCTTTTCTTAAATAGAAAGGCTTATAGCATTTACCATTAAGTATTATGTTTGTTGTTGACTTCTAATAATTGCCCTTTATAACATTTAAGACAGATTTTTCTGTTGATAGCTAAGAATTTTAATATGGGATGGGTTTGGAACTTTATTAATTACTTATTGTTGTTTATAGAAATCATCAAATTTTATCCCTTTGAATTTCATACATTAATTTTTAATTTGGAATCATTCTTGAAATAAAACCTATTTGTCTATAATATTTTAATACATTCTTATGTTTAGAATATACTATTTAGTTTGTTAGATCATATTTTCTCTTTAACTTTTAACATTTATAATATTTTTACAATTTCCAAATAACTCTTTTGGCATAATATCTTATACCAGTACTCATTCTGTAGGGTTAATATAAAATTTTTAATTTCCCACAAAATTTGCAATCTAAGCAATTGAGGGTTTGAGGAAGTACTATGGATTAATAATAGTAAAATATTTTATTTCATTTAGTTGTATAAGGCTCAAATTTGTTGATGATATAATTAATGTAACCAGTCTCCTACTGATAGTGATTTGTGATCATTCTAATCATTAGTTTATATAAACAGTGCTGAATTTTTTTTTTAAATCTGAGTATATAATTTTCTGAACATGTATATGCATGTGTTAGATAAATGCTTAGAAGTAGAACTATTGGGTCATTGAGTACATGCAGTAGTGATTTAGGTAGATTTTGTCAAATTGTCCTCCATTGAGTTTATGTAAATTCACCTTCTTTTATCCATACTCCCCTGAATGACAGTAAGATATATTTCTTGGTTTTTCATATTTCTTCATTTCAATTTTAATGCTAAAAAGATTTATTTATATTTCACTTATCATTAATGAGGTTTAAGCATATTTTTATATATCTTATATATCCTCCTTTAATATTTCCTTCTTTGAAAAATGTTTTGAGTGTTTTGCTCATTTTCTATTGGAATTAGTTGTTTTTCTCCTAATTTACATGTAGATTATCGTATATTAAGAAAAATTTTTTTCCTTTTTTATATTTGTTTCCAATATTTTTGATAACAAGTGGGTTATGAATGAATAACTAAATGTCTGAAGGAAGTAATGAAGGAATTCACAAGGATAGGGACTTTGTGTCATTCATTTTTAATTTTTTATTGGAGGGTAATTTACATATAGCAAGAAGTGCAAGTCTAAGTTGATGAGTTTTGATAAGTGCAATGTACCAGTATGCCTCATACTCTTAACAAGATATAGAACATTTCTATTACCCAGAAAAAAATCCCTCAATCTATTTCCATTCAATTTCCCAATCCCCAAAGAGGCAACCACTGTTCACATTTCCATAACAATAAACTAGTTTTGTCTCTTCTAGAACTTCATGAAATTGGAAAACTGTAAATACTCTTTTGGCACTGGTATCTTTTGCTCAGCATAATGTTTTTAAGATACTTCCATGTTGTTGCTATTCCATTCCTTTTTATATTGCTGAGTATTAGTCCATTGTATGGATAGACCACACAGTTTATTGCTTTAGATTTTAACTGGAATTGTGTTAAACTTGGGGAACATTGACATCTTAACAAAACTGAGTTTTCTGATCCATGAACACAGTATATCTTTAATTTCTCTCAATGATGTTTTTTACCTCCAATGTACAGATTTTACATATCGTTTATTAAATCTATACCTAAGTATTTTATTTCTATAGGAGCTCCACTTAAGACTAAGAATACACATAAATTTTATCATTTGATAGCTATATTCATTTACTAGGGCTGCTGTAGTGGCTTTCAAGCCACACTGGGTGGCTAGAAACAACAAAGATGTATTCTCTCACAGTTCTGGAAGGCAGAAGTCCAAAATCAAGGTGTTATCAGAGCCATATCTCCATCAAAGCCCCTACGAGAGAATCCTTCCTTGCCTCTCTAACCATTGTTGGCTCCTGGCATTTCTTGGCTTGTGAGAGCATATCTCTGCCAATGTCTGCCCCTGTCTTCACATGACTTTCATTCTGTGTATCTGTGTCTTCTCCTTTTCTCTTTTAAGGATGCTCACCATAGGATTTAGGGTCCTCTTTAATCCAGGTTGATCTCATGGTGGAATCCTTACCTTACTTATAGCTGCAAACACCCTTTTGTCAAATGAGGTTACATACTGAGGTTCTAGGTGGACATATCTCTTTGGGGGGGGGTCACTATTCCACCCACTACAGTATTGTACCATGGGTTACTTAGCCTCTGTTCAGTTTTTTTCCTTTATTCTTTGCTTCCATTTAGATCATCTCTATTGCTTATTTTCAAGTTTACTAATCTTTTCTTCTAAATTTGACAATGTTTAAGTCCATCCAGGAATGTCTCATTTCAGTTATAGTCAGCTCTAGAATTTATTTTTTATATAGTTCATTTCTCTGTTACTATTCACCATTTGTTCTTTCCTTATGTCAACCTTTTCCCTTAAATCCTTAAATACATTTTTAATCACTATTTTAAAGTCCTTGTTTGCTAAGTCCAACATCTGTGTCAGCTCTAAGGGTATTTCTATTGACTTTTTTCTATTGGTTACATTGTGTACTGTCCATTGTATCTGCTACGTTACCAAGACTCTAGATTATGCTGTCTTCATCAAAAGAGTGTTGAATTTTGTTCTGGCAGACAATTTATTGACAGTTTAGCTTAATCCTGTCAAAACTTTGTTCTAAGCTTTCTTAAGTCAGGTCTAGAGTTTCCATTACTCCAGGGTTAGGGTAGCTCTAAAGAATAGCCTTTCTTGAGTTTCAGCTGAATGCTCTGTGTTTTCATTAAATTTTCTTCATTTTGGCAGAACTCCAATGTCTCTCAACACTGCAACCTTCAGAATCTCCATTAAGCTCACAATCTTCCAGTAATGTCTACCATGCATCGTTAGGTATTTGTACAAATGAAGTTTAAACTTCAGCTAAAGACTCAAGTAGACCCCTATGCATATTTGTGAGTTCCTTTGCTGCTCAGATGCCTGCTTTCTGGTACCCTGCCTCACAAATTCTAATTGTCTCAGGAGACTCAAGTTCCAATCTTTGCTTCCTAAATCTGACAACACAGCTGTTCACTGTTTGAACTCTATTTCCCTGTGCCATGGGTGAGAAGGTCCTCACGGGCAGAAAAGTGGGGAAGTGGAGAGATCATCTTGAATGTTGCCCTTCTCTCAAGGATCACAGTCCTGGGCTGTCTATTGTCCTCCGGCTTAAAGCAGTTGTTTTATGCATTTTGTCCAAATTTATCATTTTTATGGTATAAAAATAAATCCAATGCCCATTATTCTGTCATGGTTGGAATCTGAATTTCCCTGTGTGCTTCACTTATGTTTCCTCAATACATGTTTGATGAATTAATTAACATCCAGCCCATATCTATTTGTATCCCTTCCGATGGTACTTATATTATCTGTTAATTAAGAAATAATGAATATAAAAATTAAAAATTACAGTAACGTAACACACACATAGTATTAAACGCTGAAGAAGTCAGAGTGTGTGGTATTAGTTTATTGTCATTCGAGCGGCACAGAATGAATGAGAAATTGTTGAATTGTTGTACAATCTTTTATCAATCAGTGGTTGCTCAGAATATGCATTGCTCTATGCAGTCATATACCATTACAGTAAGTTTCTTTAAGACCAGAATATTTCCAAGAAGCCAGTGATGTTGGTTTTTATCTCATTAAAACGAAACAAATTGACCTGTCCCTTTGAGTGTTTCATAAGGATATAACTAAATAACGGTCAGTAATAACTATGCATTCCACATATCTTAACTTAATCCTAATATTTCTCATATTCAGCTAGCAAGCAAATTCTTTCAACTCATGCTTCATTCAAAAAAGAGCAAGAAATTTACGTAAAGAAGAAACCTTCCCCAGGAGGTCAGAAATCCTATAAAAGACCTGGAAGTGCAATAGTAGACACTGGTCAGCCTGTTTTGGATGAGGAAACTATCTCTGTACCCGCTATAGAAGAAAATGCTAGCACACCACAGCAGGTAATTTATATTTAAAAGAATTATTTAATGGTACTGCTCATAAAAATTTAACGTAAATTGCAACAATTATTTTCCTAAAAATTGTTCATGTATAATACTTTTTATATGTAGCACCACTAGCGTATAACCAGAATTGAAGAGTTATTGAAAATTTTCTCTGTGCCAAGATTTAAAATTTTGTGACAAATTTTATTTTTACACTAACCCTATAATGTAGATGTTATTATCTTACATTACATATGAGTTAGTGGTTGTGACTTTGAAAAAGCTCATATATTAAGAAAAACATATTTGCATGTGCCTTAAACTGAAGAAATAAAGGACAATGCATATAATTTAAGGCAGCAAAAGAAAACATGATTTATCCATTGAAAACCAAAAAAATAAATTAACTAATTAAAAGAAATAAAAACAAAATGCCTAAAATATATCCTAATATGGCAGTAATTAAAATAAATGCAAATGGTTATTAATCAATTAGAAGGATAAAATTTTAAGGTTAGATAAAAAATAAGATCCAACTGTAAGTAGTCTAAAGGTGACACTTTTAAACAAAATAGCACAGAAGTTTAAACTTCAACTAAAAGAGAGATGTGATGATATTTTAATATCTCAATACATAGGAATCATGGGGGATATTATATAAAAATAAAAGGAAAAATAAAGCAGCGTGACCAAAACTGACATACAGGCACCTCACTGCCTAGACTCAATAAATAAAAAGCAAAATTATTAGAGCTGCAGAGAAAAATAAGTTAACAATTGAGTTGAATATTTTAACACATATCTTTCAGAAACAAGTAGATCAAGCTGAAAAACAAAATATATTTGATCACTAGGATTTGAAATATTAAGTATAAGCTTAATCTTTTAGATATCTATATAGAACACTCCACCTAATAAAAGAGAATATACTTTTTCACAGAACACACAGGAAGCCTCAATGAAAACCAAACTATACTGTGTAAATGTTATCTGAACATAATGCAATAGTAATTAGTAATTAACTGCTTAAAATCCCATAAATGTGAAAACACAGTGAAATATACTAAATAATTCTTTAGTTTAAAAAATCCTTAAAAAAGAAACTATTAAATACGAAGGACTCCATAAAAATAAAAAACTACAAATCAAAATTTGTAAGCCACATCTAAAGTAGCATTCAGTGGAATGTTGACTTTCAAATTAATTCGTCAGAAAGTATGAATGATTAAACAAATGAACTAAGCTATTAAAACAAAAAGTTAGAAAAAGAGTAAAAGAATAACTCAAAAATAAGAAGAAAAAGTTTTAATAAAAATGAGAGTAGAAATTAATGAAATGGGCATAAAATTTAGGAAAATTAATAAAACCTATGCTTTCTTAAGATTAATAAAGTAAACATGCTTCTTGTAAGACTAATCAAGTAAGAAAAAAAGAAAGAAAATATAAATAAATCAAATACAGAACAAAAAATTAGGATAGAGGTATAAATGCAAACAACAGGTTTTTAAAAAAATTTTAAGTATTATATACAACTCTATACTAGCAATTTAAAACTGGCAAAAAGTGTTTCAAATGTAAAGTTCCTGGAGTAGGGGGAGGAATGGCATAGCTGCTCCACTAAGAAAAAGAGAATATAAAATAATAAGAGTAATAAAACTGAAATGATAATCAAAGTCTTACCTTTCCAAAAAGCTATAGGCCTAACTGCTTTACAGGATAGATCTAACAGACTTTTGAGGAGTAAACTGTTCTAGAAAACAGAAAAAAAAATACAAACCTTCCAATCCTTTTTAAGAGATTAATGTAATTCTGATTCCAAAACTGATGAGTAGCAAAAGTAAAATAAGTAAATTTCATTTATAAACATGAATGTAAAAGTTATAAATACTAGAATATATGATGGTAAGTATTCGTGGGGTTGTGAGTATAAACTTTTATAGACTGTGGTATTATAGAATTGTGGAGAACATCTGACAGTATCTAATTAAAGTATTATTATATGATCCAGAAAAATATGCATTTATTATGGGCCTAAAATCCTATGTTTATTTTTATTGTTATTGTTTATTGCATTTTATTTCCTAGGTATACAAGTATATTATACAGTGTTTGGTGTTGTATAACAGTTGGCCTCTCACTGAAAGTCAGCAGATGTTTGTTCAAGCACTAAAAGACTTAGAGAAAAATTATATCAAAGGTATGTCACCCTAAATGTTATTCATGTGTTTTATATCTTGTAGAAATATTTAACAATAAATTTATCATGTAATTATTAAAACCTTATTGCTTACAATTTGTATTTTAATCCAGTGGCATTTCCTGTTCTGTTAAATGATTACATGTTTCAAAATCTTGCTGTTTGGTTTATAAAAACCAAAAATATATGATTGTTTAGGCCTAGTTTAAACAAAGTTTGTCCAGTTAGTAAAAACTACTAGATGATTATCTAACAAAGGTACAGGAAACTTTTCTAGATATAAAATTATGTTTATCCAAGTTTGGGGGAAAGTATAACTTTAAAGATAAGTTTTAAATAATATTTAAAAGAAGGAGAATCTCCTTCTGAAAGAAGATTCAGGTTTATTTTTTAAAATGTAAACTACTCAATATTCTTGAGAAGGAAATGATAGTTTGATGCTTTAGACTATAAAAATAAAAATCTGAAATAGCCTCTACTCCTAAGCACTATATCACATTATGCAGTATAATAATTAAATCTGAGGGAATAAGTATTTTCAATGTATACTCTTTTCAAATTTTAAGCAAGATTGCCTAATCATAAAAATTAACATATGTACATTATTTTTAAAATAAAACTATACAATACAAAAGAGCATACTACAACACCAAAAGCTGGTGAGGATACAGAGCAACAGGAATTCTCATGCATTGATAGTGGGAATACAAAATGGTACAGCCAAGTTGGAAGACAAGTTTCAAGGTTTCTTTTCTTTTAATTAGTTTTTATTGGATCATAGTTGATTTGCAATGTTGTGTTAGCTTCTGCTGTACAGCAAAGTGAATCAGTTATACATATACATATATCCACTCTTTTTTAGATTCTATTCCCATATAGGTCATTGCAGAGTTTTGAGTAGAGTTCCCTGTGCTATCCAGTAGGTAGGTCCTTGTTGATGATCTATTTTATCTATACTAGTGTGTATATGTTAATCCGAAACCCCCAATTTACCCCCCCACCCCCTTTCCCCTTTTGTAACCATAAGTTTGTTTTCTATATCTGTGGCTCTATTTGTTTTGCAAATAGGTTCATCTGTATCATTTTTTTAGATTCCACATATAAGCGATATCATATGATATTTGTCTTTGTCTGACTTACTTCACTCAGTATGACAATATCTAGGTCCATCCACGTCACTGCAAATGGCATTATTTCATTCTTTTTTATGGTTGAGTAATATTCCATTGTATATATGTGCCACACCCGCTTTAACCATTCATCTGTCAATGGATACTTAACTTGCTTCCATGTCCTGGCTATTGTAAATAGTGCTGCAGTGAACACTGAGGTGCACGGTTTCTTATGAAACTAAAAATGCATTTACTGTTGTGAAATAAAATTCACATTGTATGGCATGACAAGAAAAATGTGAACATAAAAAATGTTCTCTGGGAGACGGCTTAAAGATGGCGGAAGAGTAAGACGCGGAGATCACCTTCCTCCTCACAGAGACATCAGAAATACATCTACACGTGGAACTTCTCCTATAGAACACCCACCGAACGCTGGCAGAAGACCTCAGACCTCCCAAAAGGCAAGAAACTCCCCACGTACCTGGGTAGGGCAAAAGAAAAAAGAATAAACAGAGACAAAGAATAGGGACGGGACCTACACCAGTGGGAGGGAGCCGTGAAGGAGGAAAGACTCCCACACACTAGGAGCCCCTTCGCGGGCGGAGACTGCGGGTGGCAGAGGGGGAAGCTCCGGAGCCGCGGAGGACAGCTTGGCCACAGGGTGCGGAGGGCAAAGCAGAGAGATTCCCGCAGAGGATCTGTACCGACCGGCACTCACCAGCCCGAGAGGCTTGTCTGCTCCCCCGCCGGGGCGGGCGGGACCGGGAGCTGAGGCTCGGGCTTTGGTCAGATCCCAGGGAAAGGTCTGGAGTTGGCAGAGTGAAAACAGCCTGAAGGTGTTAGTGCGCCACGGCTGGCCGGGAGGGAGTCCAGTTGAAGTCCGGAGCTGCCGAAGAGGCAAGAGAACTTTTCTTCCCTCTTTGCTTCCTGGGCGCAAGGAGAGGGGATTAAGTGCGCCGCTTAAAGGAGCCCCAGAAACGGGCGCGGAGCTGCCGAAGAGACAAGAGACTTTTTCTTGCCTCTTTGCTTCCTCGGGCGCGAGGAGAGGGGATTAAGAGCACCGCGTAAAGGAGCTCCAGAAACGGGCGTGAGCCGCGGCTGTCGGCACAGACAGTAGAGACGGGTGTGGGACGCTAAGGTTGCTGCTGCCGCCACCAAGAGGCCTGTGTGTGAGCACAGGTCACTCTCCACACCGGCCCTCCCGGGAGCCCGTGCAGCCCGCCACTGCCGGGGTCCCAGGATCCAGGGACAGCTTCCCCGAGAGAACGCGCGGCGCGCCTCGGGCCTGTGCAGCATCACTCTGCCCTCTGCCGCCGCGGACTTGCCCCGCCCCCGTACCACTCCCTCCCCCCAGCCTGAGTGAGCCGGAGCCCCCCAATCAGCTGCTCCTTTAACCCCGTACTGTCTGAGCAAAGAGCAGAGGCCCTCGGACAACCTACACGCAGAGGCGGGACCAAGTCCAAAGCTGAACCCCAGGAGCTGTGCGAACAGAGAGGAGAGGGGGAGGTTCCTCCCAGCAGCCTCAGAAGCGGCGGATTAAAGCTCCACAATTAACTTGAAGTGCCCTGCATCTGTGGAAAACCTGAATAGACAACTAATCATCCCAAGTTGAGGAGGTGGACTTTGGGAGCAAGATATACTATTATTTTCCCCTTTTTTTTCTTTTTGTGAGTGTGTATGTGTGTGCTGCTGTGTGAGATTTTGTCTGTATAGCTTTGATTTCACCATTTGTCCTAGGGTTAGACCGATCTGTTTTTCTGTTTTTTTTTTAATATAAATTTTTCTTCTTAATAATTATTTTTTATTTTAATAACTATACTTTATTCTACTTTATCTTCTCCCTTTCTTTCTTCCTTTCTTCCTTCCTTTCTTCCCTCCTTCCCTCCCTTCTTCCTTCCTTCCCCCATTCTTTCCTCCCTTCCTTCCTCCCCTCCTCCCTTCCTTCCTCCCTTTCCTCCTCTCCACCTTCCTTCCTTCCTTTCTTGCTTTCTTCCTTCCTTCATTTCTTCCTTTCTTCCTTCCTTCCTTCCCTTTCTTCCTTCCTTCCCTCCCTCCTTCCTTCCTTCCTTCCTTTTCTTTCCTTTCTATTTTTTCTCCCTTTTATTTTGAGCCATGTGGATAAAAGGCTCTTGGCGCCCCAGCCAGGCACCAGGCCTGTGTCTCTAAGGTGGGAGAACCAACCTCAAGACACTAGTCCACAAGAGACCTCCCAGCTCCATGTAATACCGGATGGTGAAAATCTCCCAGAGATCTCCATCTCAACACCAAGACCCAGCTTCACTAAAGGACCAGCAACGAACAGTGCTGGACACCCTATACCCAACAAAGAGTAAGACAGGTCTACAGCCCCATCCATTAGCAGAGAGGCTGCCTAAAATCATAATAAGGCTACCAACATCCCCAAACACACCACCAGACGTGGACCTGCCCACCAGAAAGACAAGATCCAGCCTCATCCACCAGAACAGAGGCACTAGACCCCCAACCAGGGAACCTACTCAACCCACTGAACCAACCTTAGCCACTGGGGACAGCCACCAAAAACAACGGGAACTACGAACCT
Organism: Kogia breviceps; assembly: GCF_026419965.1. Lineage (NCBI taxonomy): Eukaryota > Metazoa > Chordata > Mammalia > Artiodactyla > Physeteridae > Kogia > Kogia breviceps. Next base: position 73,521,660 of record NC_081322.1, read on the forward strand.
GCAACCTGTAAAAAGGAGATCCCAAACACAGTAAGATAAGCGAAATGAGAAGACAGAAAAACAAACAACAGATGAAGGAGCAAGATGAAAAGACACCAGACCTAACAAATGAAGAGGAAATAGGCAGTCTACCTGAAAAAGAATTCAGAATAATGATAGTAAAAACGATTCAAAATCTTGGAAATAGAATAGACAAATTGCAAGAAACAGTTAACAAGGACCTAGAAGAAATAAAGAGGAAGCAAGCAACGATGAGCAACACAATAAATGAAATGAAAAATACTCTAAATGGGATCAATAGCAGAATAACTGAGGCAGAAGGACGGATAAGTGACCTGGAAGATAAAATAGTGGAAATAACTACTGCAGAGCAGAAGAAAGAAAAAAGAATGAAAAGAACTGAGGACAGTCTCAGAGACCTCTGGGACAACATTAAATGCACCAACATTCGAATTATAGGGGTCCCAGAAGAAGAAGAGAAAAAGAAAGGGACTGAGAAAATATTTGAAGAGATTATAGTTGAAAACTTCCCTATTATAAGAAAGGAAATAGTCAATCAAGTCCAGGAAGCACAGAGAGTCCCATACAGGATAAACCCAAAGAGAAACATGCCAAGACACATAATAATCAAACTGTCAAACATTAAATACAAAGAAAACATATTAAAAGCAGCAAGGGAAAAACAACAAATAACACACAAGGGAATCCCTATAAGGTTAACATCTGATCTTTCAGCAGAAACTCTACAAGCCAGAAGGGAGGGGCAGGACATATTTAAAGTGATGAAGGAAAAAAACCTACAACCAAGATTACTCTACCCAGCAAGGATCTCATTCAGATTTGATGGAGAAATTAAAACCTTTACAGACAAGCAAAAGCTGAGAGAGTTCAGCACCACCAAACCAGCTCTACAACAAATCCTAAAGGAACTTCTCTAGGCAAGAAACACAAGAGAAGGAAAAGACCTACAAGAACAACCTGAAACAATTAAGTAAATGGTAATAGGAACACACATATCAATAATTACCTTAAATGTACATGGATTAAATGCTCCCACCAAAAGACACAGACTGGCTGAATGGATACAAAAACAGGACCCATATATGTGCTGTCTACAAGAGACCTACTTCAAACCTAGGGACACATACAGACTGAAAGGGGATGGAAAAAGATATTCCATGCAAATGGAAATCAGAAGAAAGCTGGAGTAGCAATTCTCATATCAGACAAAATAGACTTTAAAATAAAAACTATTACAAGAGACAAAGAAGGACACTACATAATGATCAAGGGAGCGATCCATGAAGAAGATATAACAATTGTAAATATTTATGCACCCAACATAGGAGCACCTCAATACATAAGGCAAATACTAACAGCCATAAAAGGGGAAATCGACAGTAACACAATCATAGTAGGGGACTTTAACACCCCACTGTCAGCAATGGACAGATCATCCAAAATGAAAATAAATAAGGAAACACAAGCTTTAAATGATACATTATACAAGACGGATTTACTTGATATTTATAGGACATTCATCCAAAAACAACAGAATACACATTTTTCTCAAGTGCTCATGGAACATTCTCCAGGATCGATCATATCTTGGGTCACAAATCTAGCCTTGGCAAATTTAAGAAAATTGAAATCGTATCAAGTATCTTTTCCGACCACAATGCTATGAGACTAGATATCAATTACAGGAAGAGATCTGTAAAAAATACAAACACATGGAGGCTAAACAATACATTACTTAATAACGAAGTGATCACTGAAGAAATCAAAGAGGAAATCAAAAAATACTTAGAAACAAATGACAATGGAGACACGACGACCCAAAACCTATGGGATACAGCAAAAGCAGTTCTAAGAGGGAAGTTTATAGCAATACAATCATACCTTAAAAAACAGGAAACATCTCGAATAAAGAACCTAACTTTGCACTTAAAGCAATTAGAGAAAGAAGAACAAAAAAACCCCAAATATAGCAGAAGGAAAGAAATCATAAAGATCAGATCAGAAATAAATGAAAAAGAAGTGAAGGAAACAATAGCAAAGATCAATACAAGTAAAAGCTGGTTCTTTGAGAAGATAAATAAACTTGATAAACCATTAGCCAGACTCATCAAGAATAAAAGGGAGAAGACTCAAATCAATAGAATTAGAAATGAAAAAGAAGAAGTAACAACTGACACTGCAGATATACAAAAGATTATTAGAGATTACTACAAGCAACTGTATGCCAATAAAATGGACAACCTGGAAGAAATGGAAAAATTCTTAGAAATGCACAACCTTCCGAGACTGAAACAGGAAGAAAGAGAAAATATGAACAGACCAATCACAAGCACTGAAATTGAAACTGTGATTAAAAATCTTCCAACAAACAAAAGCCCAGGACCAGATGGCTTCACAGGCGAATTCTATCAAACATTTAGAGAAGAGCTAACACCTATCCTTCTCAAACTCTTCCAAAAGATAGCAGAGGGAGGAACACTCCCAAACTCATTCTATGAGGCCACCATCACCCTGATACCAAAACCAGAAAAAGACGTCACAAAGAAAGAAAACTACAGGCCAATATCACTGATGAACATAGATGCAAAAATCCTCAACAAAATCCTAGCAAACAGAATCCAACAGCACATTAAAAGGATCATACACCATGATCAAGTGGGGTTTATCCCAGGAATGCAAGGATTCTTCAATATACGCAAATCAATCAACGTGATACACCATATCAACAAACTGAAAGAGAAAAACCATATGATCATCTCAATAGATGCAGAGAAAGATTTTGACAAAATTCAACACTCATTTATGATAAAAACCCTGCAGAAAGTAGGCATACAGGGAGCTTTCCTCAACATAATAAAGGCCATATATGACAAACCCACAGCTAGCATTGTTCTCAATGGTGAAAAACTGAAACCATTTCCACTAAGATCAGGAACAAGACAAGGTTGCCCACTCTCACCACTCTTATTCAACCTAGTTTTGGAAGTTCTAGCCACAGCAATCAGAGAAGAAAAAGAAATAAAAGGAATCCAAATAGGAAAAGAAGAAGTAAAGCTGTCACTGTTTGCAGATGACATGATACTATACATAGAGAATCCTAAGGATGCTACCAGAAAACTACTAGAGCTAATCAATGAATTTGGTAAAGTTACAGGATACAAAATTAATGCACAGAAATCTCTGGCATTCTTATACACTAATGATGAAAAATCTGAGAGTGAAATTAAGAAAACACTCCCATTTACCATTGCAACAAAAAGAATAAAATATCTAGGAATAAACCTACCTAAGGAGACAAAAGACTTGTATGCAGAAAACTATAAGACACTGATGAAAGAAATTAAAGATGATACAAATAGGTGGAGAAATATACCATGTTCTTGGATTGGAAGAATCAACATTGTGAAAATGACTCTATTACCCAAAGCAATCTACAGATTCATTGCTATCCCTATCAAATTACCACTGGCATTTTTTACAGAACTAGAACAAAAGATTTCACAATTTGTATGGAAACACAAAAGACCCCGAATAGCCAAAGCAATCTTGAGAACGAAAAATGGAGCTGGAGGAATCAGGCTCCCTGACTTCAGACTCTACTACAAGGCTACAGTAATCAAGACAGTATGGTACTGGCACAAAAACAGAAATATAGATCAATGGAACAGGATAGAAAGCCCAGAGATAAACCCACACACATATGGTCACCTTATCTTTGATAAAGGAGGGAAGGATATACAGTGGAGAAAAGATAGCCTCTTCAATAAGTGGTGCTTGGAAAACTGGACAGCTACATGTAAAAGTATGAAATTAGAACAATCCCTAACACCACACACAAAAATAAACTCAAAATGGGTTAAAGACCTAAATGTAAGGCCAAACACTATCAAACTCTTAGAGGAAAACATAGGCAGAACACTCTATGACATCAATCACAGCAAGATCCTTTTTGACCCATCTCCTAGAGGAATGGAAATCAAAACAAAAATAAACAAATGGGACCTAATGAAACTTAAAAGCTTTTGCACAGCAAAAGATACTATAAACAAGACCAAAAGACAACCCTCAGAATGGGAGAAAATATTTGCAAATGAAGCAACTAACAAAGGATTAATATCCAAAATTTATAAGCAACTCATGCAGCTCAATAACAAAAAAACAAACAACCCAATCCAAAAATGGGCAGAAGAACTAAATAGACATTTCTCCAAAGAAGATATACAGATTGCTAACAAACACATGAAAGAATGCTCAACATCATTAATCATTAGAGAAATGCAAATCAAAACTACAATGAGATATCATCTCACACGGGTCAGATTGGCCATCATCAAAAACTCTAGAAACAATAAATGCTGGAGAGGGTGTGGAGAAAAGGGAACCCTCTTGCACTGCTGGTGGGAATGTAAGTTGATACAGCCACTGTGGAGAACAGTATGGAGGTTCCTTAAAAAACTACAAATAGAACTACCATACGACCCAGCAATCCCACTACTGGGCATATACCCTGAGAAAACCATAATTCAAAAAGATTCATGTACCAAAATGTTCATTGCAGCTCTATTTACAATAGCCAGGACATGGAAGCAACCTAAGTGTCCATCAACAGATGAATGGATAAAGAAGATGTGGCACATATATACAATGGAATATTACTCAGCCATAAAAAGAAATGAAACTGAGTTATTTATAATGAGGTGGATGGACCTGGAGTCTGTCATACAGAGTGAAGTAAGTCAGAAGGAGAAAAACAAATACCGTATGCTAACACATATATATGGACTCTAAGGGAAAAAAATGTCATGAAGAGATTAGTGGTAGGACAGGAATAAAACACAGATTTACTAGAGCATGGACTTGAGGATATGGGGAGGGGGAAGGGTGGGATGTGATGAAGTGGGAGAGTGGCAGGGACATATATATACTACCAAATGTAAATTAGATAGCTAGTGGGAAGCTGCCACATAGCACAGGGAGATCACCTCTGTGCTTTGTGACCACCTAGAGGGGTGGGATAGGGAGGGTGGGAGAGAGGGTGATGCAAGAGGGAAGAGATATGGGAACATATGTATATGTATAACTGATTCACTTTGTTTTAAAGGAAAAACTAACACACTATTGTAAAACAATTATACTCCAATAAAGATGTTTAAAAAAAAAAAATGTTCTCTGCCCTTTGGTCTTTTCTCTCCCCTCTACTGTGCATTGTGTATCTGCATTATGCATCTACCAAACCTCCCCCATCAGCAGAAATACGTGCTCAACCATAAAAAGCAACATTCTCCTGGCATCAACAAGACAACTCCTAAAGGATAACATTCCTTCTTGATCTTGTAAGGGGACAAGATGACGCTTAGATCTGGAGTGTGTAAACTGTCAATAATTCATCATTTAATGTATAGCCCTCTGTCTCAAAAACCTTATATAACTATGCCTTGACTTCTAATGGGTGGAACAGTTTTCAGAGCTTTCTGAAATGCTGTTCCTGGGTTATAATACTCAATTTGACTCAAAAAACTTTTCCATTTCTTTCTTAGATCAACTAATTAATTTTTCATTGACACTATGTAACCAGTATCTGTGCTCTTTAGAATTTACACAAAAGAGTTAAAAACTGAATTCTGGTTTAAGATGGTGACATAGGATGCTCCTGAATTTACCTCCTCCCACAGAAACAGATACACAGCTGATTACCTCCTACACATCAGGCAAATGGAAAAACTCACACCAAAACGTATTGTAAAGGTTGAGATATACTCTCGCCATAAACCCCACACCCAGAACAGTGACATACAATTGGAAGGGAACTCACAACACCCAAAGCAAAGGGTTTGGACTGAATGTCTAGTGTCCCAGCTATTAAAATTTCCACGTGAGTGACTGGCACCCGAAACACCTAGCTCTAAAGGCCCATGGCGTTTTGTCCACAAGACCCATAAGACTATAGCAAATAGTTCTTAGTAGGCTTCCAAGGATGCTCTGGCCTCCAGGGCTCAGTGCAGAGACAGCAGACAGAACTGCCCATCTCCCAGTCTTGCCCTGAAAGGTCTATTTGCATACTTTAAAAGCTACTGCCTGAAGGTCTGGCTTCTAATCCAATATATTTTTTTAATGTTTGTACTACCCACAGCCATGTGTACATTCAATGCCGTCTCTATCAAAATTACAGTGGCATTTTTCACAGAAAAAGTAAAATCCTAAATAACTACAAACTAGAAGAAAACAGGGGATAAAATCCTTGACATCAGTCTTAACGATGATTTTTTGGTACTGATCCCAAAAGTATAAGCAACAAAAGCAAAAATAAACAACTAGGACTACATCAAACTAAAAAGCTTCTGCACAGCAAAGGAAACCATCAATAAAATTAAAGGCAAGTTATGGAATGGGAGAAAATATTTGCAAACTATATATCTGATAAAAGGTTAATATCCAATATTTATAAAGAATTCATACAACTCAATATCAAAAAAAGAAACAATCCAATTACAAAATGGGCAGAGGACATGAATAGACATTTTTCCAAGGAATACATACGGATGGCCAACAGACACAAAAAGATGCTGAACACCACTAATCATTAGGGAAATGTAATTCAGAACCACAATGAGATTTTACCTCACATTTGTTAGGATGGCTATTATCAAAAAGATAAGAGGTAGCACGTACTGGTGAGAATATGGAGAATTGGGAACACTTTGTACACTGTTAGTAGAAATGTATATTGGTGCAGCCATTATGGATGGAGGATGAAGTTTCCTCAAAAAATTAAAAATATATAACTGCCATATGATCTAGCAAATCCACTTCTGGGTATATATCCTAAGGAAATGAAAACATTATCTCCAAGAGATATCTGCACCTACATGTTCATTACAGCATTATTTACAATAGCCAAGACATGCAAACAGCCTAAGTGTCCACTGATTGATGAATGAGTAAAGAAATTGTGGTAAATATGCACAATGGAATATTATTCAGCCATTAAAAAGAAAAACCTGTCTTTTGCAACAACATGAATGAAGCTTGAGGACATTATGATAAGCGAAAATAAGTCAGACAGAGAAGACAAATGCTGTATGATCTCACTTACATGTGGAATCTGAAATAATGGAACTCATAGAAACATTGAACAGATTGGTGGTTTCCAGAGAGGTGGCTGGGGGACATGGAAAATGAGTAAAAGTGCTCAAAAGGCACAAACTTCCAGTTATACGATAAGTCCTGGGAATGTAATGTACGTTTCTCAAGTTCAAATTGTCCAACACAGGTGGATTTTCAGTAACTGAACACGGTAGTATAATTTATGAACTAGAATAATGTAAAATGTAGATCTTGATTATGGTACAAAATTAATAATATGAATTAAGTTTTTAAAAGGAAGTTAACATTAAATGGAGAAATACAGTAGAGTGGCTAAACTACTGTACATTCCACTACCTGAAACTGGGTTATCACCTGCAAAATTAGAATAACTCCTATATTATATAATAACTCCTCTATTTCAAAGTTGTTTGGAAGATTCAAGATAATATATATAAAGTTCCTAGAACCTAGTAGCACTTCAAAAAATGGCTTTATCATTATTGTGTATTCCAACTAGAAAATAAGTCTTTAGGAATAATTATATGTCTTCTTTTTTGACATCACATTTGACAAGTTTATGTGTGAATGATCAGCTGCTAAAATTAAATGACACCTTGTGTCACCTAATACATTTTTTGCTGAAAGTAACAAAGAAATTCAGGATTGAATTGTATTTAAAATGAACCAGGAAAATTATCTATTTGAAAGAATATGTTTCAATCTTTTTGAAAGTTAAGTGGGTTTTGAATTCAGAATAATCATTCTCTAATTTCATGTTTATAAATGTGTTTTTTTAGTTAGCCAATTTGTTTAAATTAAAACATATCAATATGCCCACTTCCACTTGTCAATTATATTTACAACTCATAACCTACAAACTTTAACCTTAAGAGTGTGATATATTTTAGAGAAATTAAGTTATTAATGTCTTAAAATTATTCACTTAGCTTGCTTTTCAATTATAAATATATCAAACATAAATTGGTCAAGTGTTTTTTTCATTTGTACATTGGTGACCCAACTTAAAATTTTATGTAAATGAAATGGAAATGTTGCCCTATTTACTGATTTAAACTCAATGTTTAATTTATATGAGAAATAAAATATATAATTTTAAAAAATATATAATTTAATATTTTTCAAAATTTTACATCTTTATAACTCATGATAAAATATAAGGCCTGAGACATGGCTATGTACAGCCTAGGATATTTCTATTATAAAATTTTAGGAAGTTTGGCCTCTGGTTAACATGAAGCAACAGTGCCACCTTTAGTATATTTCAATACTTAAGTTTTAGTAAAAACTGCTTACTTTCACTTAAGAAAATAGAAAATGGAGGATCTTGAGCAGGTAATACTTAGTGATATCATCTGCCTTTGTACATAATTAGCGGTCTTGTTATTTTTGAAGTTGTTTTGTTTATATTGCTGGCCTGCATATTTGAAGTTCTAATCTGTTCGCATTAAACGTAAACTTTATCATTCTCAAAAGTATTTGGTTTCAAGTCCCACTGCTAATTTTATTAGCAGGATTATAACATTATTTCCTGATTTCTAATAAATATTATATTATTGCTTTTTCTTAGGCACAATACATGCATGGTGTATCCAGTTCAGAGTATTTGAAGAAACCAAGCATTGTAGATACTATATATATTTACTATATATATTTATATATTCATATATACGTGGTGTTTCTGTTTATATTTACCAAGTGTGATTGTACTTGGTAAATGTATACTTTGTTCTAAACAAGTTTTCTAGTTGAGAAATTATATTAATGTTCAAATCCCAACCAGTTTTAGTTTCTGGATATATAAATCTAAGCACTGAATTATAATCATAAAATCAAAATTACATTTCTGTAATTCTTCTAATTACATGAATATGCAAAGCGGGGTCACATTTTTCACAATTTTGACCTACTAGGATATTTATTCTTGCATCTTACTGACATATATGCTCCCAACACATACAGATTCCATATAAAGCTTTACATATTAAACTTAGGCAATCTAATAATGAATATATACTATGAGTTCAGCCCTATACTAGGTGAAATCAGTAATTTAAAATGAAGTATGTTGGGCTTCCCTGGTGGCGCGGTGGTTGAGAGTCCGCCTGCCGATGCAGGGGACACGGGTTCGTGCCCCGGTCTGGGAAGATCCCACATGCTGCGGAGCGGCTGGGCCCGTGAGCCATGGCCGCTGAGCCTGAGCGTCCGGAGCCTGTGCTCCACAACGGGAGAGGCCACAACAGTGAGGTCCGCATACCACACACAAAAAAAATGAAGTATGTAATGATATTCTCACCTTTGTTGAACTTGTAATTCCTGGGAGAAAAGGTTGCAATATTGTAAGCCATTAAATAATATGGAAATTATTTTATTCTATATATTAATAATGTAAAGGAAGAGGATGGTATGCACCTGCTGTGTGCCTCACACTGTAGTAAATGTTCATGTATGTAAACTTGAATATTAGACTATGTTAATTTGAGTGGAATCAAATGTGCCTAAATGTATGACTCAAACACTAAGAATTATGGGTAGTGAGAAAAAGAAAGCACCAGAAATACCTAATGGAGCAGCTTGAGATTCCATTTCATCTGACATTTATTAACATCTTAAAAACCTGAGGTGTATGATACTAGGTAAGATCCTATTTTAAATGTTTTCTATTGATTTTTTTAAAAGCGTGTGGCACAGTCTTAGGTTTCATTACATATTGGAGGAAACTTAAGCTTAATGAATACAATAAACCTGCCAAAGTTAACCTACAGTGGCTGATCCAGGATTCACTTCTAAGTCATTTGATTATATGACCAAAGGATTTTCCCTAGCACAACACTTCTCAGCAGGCTGGAATCGTTGCCAGAAAGGCAGGCAGACCCCTTATAAAATCATGGTGCTTACAGTCCATTTGCGGCTGCGCAGGATGCTCTGTCCCCAGTTTGAAAGCAGCCGATAACTGGCACCAAGTGAAATAAGATCTGGATTCTTCGCAATTACTGTTTTACTTTGCTGATGGGGTGACTTACAAGACTCTGATTTTCAAAGGGACTGACTGACATGTCCTTTGAACTGTTATTTGAATGCTGATTCAACTTATCAGTTGGGAGAGTCTGAGTAAATTACATAAACTCTCTGAACCTACCAGGCTGGGATTCTTTGAGAATTAAAAGAGAAAGAAACATCGTAGGGATTCCACAAATATCATTTGCTCTCCCAATACTTGGGTATTTGTTAGAAAAAAATTAATAGAACATAAAGCGAAATCCTTCATATTGGGAAAAGGTAATTATACCCTCCTAAATGTAAACTCGTGTTTCTCTAAGTGCAGTCCTTGGACCAGCAGCCTCAGAACTACCTGGGTACTTGTTAGAAAGCAAATTTGGGGGCTCCGCCTCATACCTTCCAAATCAGAAACTTTGGGGGGTGGGGTCCAGAAATCTGTTTCTTAACAAGCCCTTCAGGTGGTTCTGACACAGGCTAAAGTGTGAAAACCACTCTTGTAAAGGAACCTTCAGCTTCACTGAACTCTAACTAACTCACTGGTATTCTTCCCTTCTGCCCATCCCTTTGCAACATTTGCTTCCAAAAGGGAAAACTGTATACATTTCTTAAAGCAGTGTTTCTCAAAGTATGAATCAGAACCACCTGAGATAGTTTTTAAAGCTGTACATTCCTGGGCCCCATATCAAACTCTAAGGGGTTGGACTCTCTGGGGTTTGGACTTCAAGACCTACATTTTCCAGACTCCCTAGGTGATTCATAAATTCATCAAAGTTGTGAATTGCTGCTTTACAGGAAGCACAGCATAACTGGTAACAGAGTTGTCTGGCTGCACAAGATAAAAAGAATGAATTCTTCTACTCCAGTTTTTATGAGGTACTATTATGTAGCACTGGCCACAGATAGATCTCTAAAATGTAGTTAACTCCTGATTCTGCTGGCATTGAAACCTCTGGGACCTGGATTTAAGTGAGGTCGTAGCTGTGGCCACTGAGACTGGTCGAAGCCCAGTTACCTCATATTGGGCTAAAGATGAAGAGCTGGTACTGCACCATCTCTATATAGCAGAGACAGAATGAGGAGCCTCTGCAGGGAAGCAGTGCTGAAATACATGGGCTTCCATTTCTGTGCAAATAGTGTTTCTTCAACCTCAAAGTTTTGGGTTAACAAAGGATATCAAAGAACCAAAGAGAAAATATGTCCTTTGCAGCCTCTCTACATTCTATCCTGGGTTTCTGATAAAAGGTGATTTTACGTGTGGCTTCCTATAAAAATCTTTGTCTTCTTTTCTTCTTTCTTTTTCTCTTGATTCAGTTTCTATGGCTCATCATTTCTACCCTTGTGCTTCATTCTTACTCTCATTTAAGTAACCTTATTTTCATTCTGTGGTCTCATTTTCACTCTTCTGCTCACAAGTTAAATCAATCCACATTTTTCTCTGCCTACTCATCACACTCAAGAGCTGAGCTGTTTAGTATGGAATCTCACGTACTCCACAGAGCTTTTTGATATTTCATGCTCTTATGATAAGGTCTCCAGGCAGCTGTGAAAGACCTGGCCTATGTGAGTTCTCCATTCTCTCAGGACTCTGCCCCAGACAAACAGCATGCAGAGATAACTCAGAAGCTTCAAATAAGAAAAGAAATCCAGGAGGACATCAATGGAAATAGCAGGAAAAAGGACTCCAAAAATTTACTCCTCCATAAAAACAATGAAAAAACTGGCAGAGATTATCAGAATCAACTTTTCAGAATTCTGGAAATTAACAAAGGCTTTATTCAAGAAAAACAGCCATATCTCTTTAAGAACAGTAAGCTTTATGACATTTTTACTTGCTCCAGTCCCATCCCCTGGTCTCCAGCTCAGCAGTAACCTTGAAAACTAACAGCCTGTACTCCTGGTACAGGAAAATGGAACTGAATCTCTTTCCCAGAAAAACAAAAACTGAAAAAATTTGTCACTGACAAACTTGCCCTATGAGAATTACTGAAGGAAATTGTTCAGGCTGAAATCAAAGGACACTATGCAGTAACTTGTATCCACATGAAGAAATAAAATGCACCATAAGGGAAATTTAAAAATACTTAGAGATGAAGATGAATGAAAAACAATTAACAACATACCAAAACTTATGAGATGCAATGAAAGCAGTACTAAGAGGGAAATTTATACCTATAAATGCTTACATTTAAAATTAACAAAGAAAGATCTCAAATCTATAACTTACTATTCCACCTTAAAAAACTAGAAAACTGGAAAAGAAAGAAAAAAAGTAAACCCAAAGTAGGCAGAAAGAAGGGAATAATAAATATTAAAGCAGAGATAAATCAATTCAGTATTGTACTGGAGATACTAGCCAAGGAAATTAGGCAAGAAAATGAACTGAGAGCATCCAGATCAGAAACAAATTAGATAGTAATGATCATTATATAACCTTATGAATAAACCAAAACCATGATTTATACATGTCAATGGGAAGTTTATAGTATGTGAATTATTTCTCAATTGTATAAAAGGGAGTCACACAGATCTTTATAAAAAGGTCTGTCTGCTTGTTTGCTTACCTGCTTGTTTAAAAAAAGAAAAAAAAAATCCAAATGCCTTAGACTAACCATTTTTTCAACTTCTTCCCTTTTTCCTACATGATTTTATTATTATATCATGACTCACTGGTTTCCTTTTTTTGTTTTTCTAGCACATGGAGAGAAACATGAGGAATTAATTACCTTAGGAAGTCCAGATTCCCACACTATTAGTGAGGGACAAAAATCTTTAGGAACTTCCAGAACAAGAAAAGGCAAAGAAAAGTCTTCTGAGAAGGAAAAGATAGCCAAAGAAAAACAAGCATCTCGCTTTGAGCCTCAGGTGGGTGTGATGCTTTTTTTATTGGAGTCATTTAATAAATTTAGGTTCATTGGGTCCCTATTTTCCCATATCTTTTGAGGAAAACCTGAAAAAGTCCATCTTCCTGTTTCCAGCAATCATCTAGATACCTTAAAGGCATTCCTTGGGCACCTTCTGTAAGCAGTCTTCCTTAGTTTAGTGTCAAAAAGCTTTAATTGAGCTTTTAATATGTAAGACACTGTTTGGGGGACTTGAGTTTCTAATATTAATATTATACAGTCCCTACCTTCAAGGAACTCACAATCTAATGGAGGAGACTGAAAGTAAAGAGAGACTTGTAATGTTAGATATGGTATACACAGTGGTAGAAAGGATAGGTACCTATTTCAGCCTCTGCCTAGAGGAGTCCTGAACTGAATCAGTGAGCAAAGACATTCAGAGGTAAAAATCCAACACAATTTGGTTTTTGAACCACTAAGGTATCGGGTATGAGGCTGGAAGGGTAAATAAGGGTCAGGTGGAGGGGAGCCTTTTAGAAAGCCTGGTTAGAAAGCTGGGACTCTATCCACAAGCCAGGGGTCCTGATTCCAAATTTTTTCAGGACCAGGTAGGTAATCCCAATGATTAAGGATAAGGAAGAGTATGTGGGTGGCAAGTTTGAGGAGTGCAAGCAGAGTCCTAAAGATACTCAAATTCAAGTTACTTAAAAACACTGAACTCAAAACAAATTACCTGTGAGGACAAAATCTTCCTATCATTTGCAATCACAGCTTAGGCTGCACAGGGCTGGGAGGTGGGACTTTAAGAAGTGTACTGACTTTAAGAAGTGTACTGACATGATCAGATTTACATTTCAGATACCTTGGTGACTTTTAAGGGTATGAAATTAAAGGGGAAAGGATTAGAGATGGGAAAACCATCAGAAAGCACTGCAATAGTCCAGACAAAAGAGTACAAGCGGTACCAGATACAGGTCAGAGGAAGGAAGAAGAGGACAAATGAGGTTCTTCTAGTTTCTACTAAACAAAGTACAACTAACTCTCTTTCTCATCCCACTGAAGGTGTACAGACTTTAGTGTAGGTAATTAACTTGGTGGATACATTCCCAAATTAAAGTATGATTCAGTCCAAAGAACAGGAAGAGGCAGTTAAAAACTGAGCAGACTATTAGCAAAGACAAAAATGGAGGGGCTTCCCTGGTGGCGCATTGGTTGAGAGTCCGCCTGCCGATGCAGGGGACACGGGTTCGTGCCCCGGTCTGGGAGGATCCCACATGGCGCGGAGCGGCTGGGCCCGTGAGCCATGGCCGCTGGGCCTGCGTGTCTGGAGCCTGTGCTCCGCAATGGGAGAGGCCCCAACAGTGGGAGGCCCGCATACCATTAAAACAAAAAAACCCCAAAGACAAAAATGGAGAGAAGAAAAAGCGCTTATCTCTTCAACAAGACAAGATTGCCAGGATGAGTATTGATGACAGAACCTGGGCATTTATTCAAGCATTAAGAACAACTGAGCCAAAGCTCTGCATTAATAGGGTTGAACAACTGACTTTTCATCTTCAAGAATTTCCTGAGGGAAAAGGAGTGGCTGCCAAGGAAAGAATTATTCCATATTTATTATGACTGAGACAAATTAAGGATGGCATTCTTCAGGCTGCAGTTAGAGAAATTCTGGCCTTAATTTGGCTGCATGAATCCAGTGAAAGGAAGAGGAATCCTAATTCGCACAATTGATGATGGAAGAACAAGGGGTGTGGTTGCTCTTTAGACATTGGGGAAATCAGGTGAACTCACTCAGAAGCCAGTTCACTAGCTCTCTGACTGCATTTGTGGTGGAAGTACAGGTGCCATATTAGCTTTCATGTTGGGGCTGTTTCCTATGCCCTTGGATGAATGTGAGGAACTTTATCGAAAATTAGGATGAGATGTGTTTTCACAAAATGCCATTGTTGGAACAGTCAAAATGAGTTGGAGCCCTGCATTTTACAACAGTCAAGCTTGGGGAAATATTCTTAAGGATAGAATGGGATACCCACCAATGATAGAAACAGCAAGAAATCCCAGAAGTCCTAAGGTAGCTGCAGTAATTACCACGGTAAACAGAGGGAAAGTGCCAACAACTTTTGTTTTCTGAAACTATGGTCATTTTCCTGGAATCAACTCTTACCAGTTGGGAGGCTGTCAGTATATGATGTGGAAGGCCACTAGAGCCATATCTGCTGTTCCAGGCTACTGTGCGAAGTGTGCATTTGGAAAACGATCTTCATCACAATGGAGATTTGCTTCTGAATAAACCCTCAGCATTAGCAATGCATGAGTGTAAAATGTCATGCATATGGCCAGACATACCATTAGAGTGCCTAGGACATTGGACATCATGAGTGATGTGAGAAACACGGTGACATACACAAGCTTGAACTGTCTAAAGTTATCAACAGTGCTACAGATATAGAAGAAACCCATATAATACTTGATGATCTATTATATTACTTCCTGACACCTATTTTTAGATTCAATCTTGTCATGTGTAAAAACTTTACCTCTAGATGAAAGTTGAAATGAAAAGCTGGATAAGCTGCAGGTAAAAGAGTTGAAGTACACAGAAAGAAATGAAGAAAAAAAATTAAAAACTTGCAAAAATATTGTCAAGTAAAAAGTTCTTCAGAAAACTAATGATTGGATAAAACTAAAAACTGACATGTGTGAAAGCCTCTGTTCTTTTCAAAATTTTGAAGAATGTATGCATATTCTCCAAAATGAAAGCCTGTTCAGAAGATCCACCAAATTTAGTAAGGAACTGTGGGATTCAGTTTGAGTTAACTTTCAAATACTCATGAATTCTAGGGAATCCTGAAAGAGACAATGTTTAGAATATCTTTTGAAGCACAAAAGGTATGTTTGGTTACAGAATTCACATGGGAATTGGGTTTTTATGACATTGAAAATGAACTAAGCTTTAGGAACCTTAATATTGTGCTAGTTGGTTTTAGTAGCTATTGGTATTATATTGTTCGATATTTGAAAATTTAACATATGGGCCAAACAGGAAACCAAAAACTATAATAATATACTTCGTATTTTTGCTTTAGTCACCGGAATCATGTTGAATTTATTTGACCCTTTATTTTATTTCATACAGAAAAGCTAATTTCTTCTTAAATTTATATTACTTATGTTCTCACTAGCTACATTCTACAATCCAAATACTGCCTTTTAGTGTAATATCATCTAAACAAATGCAGACAAATGGAACACTCTCTATCAAATTACAATTACGTTTGAAATATGAAAGAGCCAGATAAAATTTTCTATTCAAAATGTGTTTCCTTCAACATTGTTTTGCTCAAAAACATAGGTGAAGTTCCAGTCAATCACTTTATTCCCCTTGAAACTTCAAGATAATGCTGTGTGTTAACTTTTCTAGATGTAGCTCCAGTTTATAAAATCAATTATTTGAATTTTCTGAGAAAATAGTCCCATCATTAACAACAACAAAACGATTCAAGTTTAAAGCAAATAAGCTAAATTCAATCCATAAATTCTTATAGACATGTGGCCTTCCCTTAGTCCTTCATAGTGTTCCCTTCCCTAATCAAAACTTGATCCCAGAGAAGTTTCTGAAAAACTCACTTATCAAGCAACATAAAAGATGGTAAAAGCTTATTTACTGTGTTCTAGAAGGAAGAAATAAAAGAATATCCAATTGTGAGATTGAAATTTTCATCAGAATATTAAGGGAATATTGTAGAAAGCTAGGAGGTCTTTTTGATAACCTTAAAACCAAACTACACGTGAAAACTTTATTCAGTGGCCCCCCAATCTCCACTTCCCCATCTGCGTTATATAATATGGATTACTGACATTGTCTCAGTCTTATGTAAAGTGCTAGTAACCTCATCAGACTCAAGCTCATCTCCTTACCAGATTGCTACCAATAAGGCTCACTTATATAGACATTTTCAAGTCCTATGTCAATCTGCTCTCAGCCTAAGGTCCGTGAAAGTGATCCTACAAGACAGCAAAATGTTAACTTTCCTAATGAATATATATCAAGTATATCCAGGCTTGGAAATTATCAACTATTCCTGCCCTCATTCTTGTAAAGAGATGGTATGAGTGAGGCTAAGTGCAATTTAGAATTATTTTTATTTACCGTTTTTAGGTGAAATTTGCATAGAGTGATATGCAACGATCTTAAATGTACGATTCAGTGAGTTTTGACAAGTGAATTCACCATGCAACCCACATCTCTGTCAAGGTTTAGATTATAGACCATTTCCATAAGCTTAGAAATTCCCTTAAACCTCTTTGCAGTGGATTCTGTCATCCCCATAACTCTCCCCCAAGCAAGTTTTGCCTGTTCTGGAATTTCATACAAATGAATCATACAAGAAGTACTCTTTTGTGCTCAACTTCTTTATTTCTGTATAACGTCTGTCTGTGGAATTCAACCACACTGTGGTATACATTAATAGTTTATTACTTTTTAATGTTAAGTAGTAGTCCATGTATGAACATACTACAATTTGTTTATCCATTCATCAGTTGACAGATATTTATATCGTTTCCCCTTTATAGGCTAATATGAATGAGGCTATAATAAATGTTCTTTTCCAAGTCTTTTTGTGAATATATGTTTTCATTTCTCTTGGCTTAAATACTTAAGTGAAATTATGGGTCATAGGGTAAAATCTAGATCCTTTTGAAAGGAGGAAAGCATCTGACCCCAAGGTTTTTACTTTACTTTGCCAGATAGCCACTGCTCACCCTCAACAAGAAGACCCAAATAAACCCTACTGGATTTTGAGGTTGGTCACTGAATACAATGAAGCAGACTTTTTTGAAGTGAAAAAAGATACAGAACGAGCAGATGAAATCCGAGCCATGAAGCAGGCCTGGGAGATGGCTGAGCCAGGAAGATCGATCAAGGTTACCTAAGTTCAAAAAGTTGTCCTTTTACCTTTCATTTCTGGGCGTGGTCTGAAGGAAGAGCCATATTGGTGAAACAGCATAGTCTTTCCTTTAGGAAATATCTGGAACTTCGTCAGGCATCAACTAACTAAATATTAAGACCACATTTGAACACATTGTGAAATATTATTATCCAGATACCCAGATGACTTCCAAAAGCAAAGCACATAATGGTGCCACTTATGGCCCAAACTGTAGGTCGCCTTGTTCTTTCACATCATCTGGGATTAACACTCTCTGTCCTTAACACTCCCAACTAAGAAAGCATAAAAATGTTTAATATGTGCTTTCATGTACTTTGAACAACCTTAGACAGAGAAAAATCATGTGCTGCCCTTGTGGAATACACATACCTCATGATTCCTCCTCTCTATATTTTAGATAAGAATCATTGCCATAGTGAAACATTATTATTTATATGTGCTTCATGTCCCCAACTCAGGGCTATTGAGGCAGATGAAAAAGGTTCAGGAGCCCCTGGATCTAAGTTAGCATGCACAGCATATGAGTTTTAGGACTTCTTCTTCATTAGTTCTCACAAATCACTGTCAAGATCATGGATGGTTCAGAATTGGAATTTTTCTTTGGTAATTCATAAGAGCTGGTCTGGTTCAGGCTGCCATATTCATGCACATTTTCCCGTGTCTTTTGAGTACTGTTGAGATGGTGTTGCCTGTAATGTGTGTTGATAATGTCTGTCCTTTAGGCTGCCCAGGCGCGTCTCCATTATCTCAGCCGGTTCATTAAGAAAACACCTGATGCTGAGTGCACGCCTATGTCTGAGAGCCAAACCAAAGAAGGGGAAGAAGGTCAGTGAACCCTGCCCCAGCTGCCCCAAGCACGGAGCTGTTACTTGCACCTCTCCAAAGCTAGTCAGCAAGTCATGCTTGGTAAAAAGAAAAATTTCAGAATCTATTTCATTATAGGATTGTAAACTTATAGGCAGTTCTGTAAGAAAATACATTCTGAAGCATTTTCTTTTTACCAAGCAGGTGTTCGCTTTGTCCCCAAGTAGGTATGATCTTCCCCATTTAAGAAAAGATGAAACCAGAAATAAGGGTGCCGCCTCATTAGAAAGTAGCAGTATGTGAACTTGAAGGCAGGCTCACAACTATAAATCTGGCACCTTTCTAATCACAATAGCAATAAACAATAGCAATAAGAATCAAAGTAAGAAAGCTAACTACGTTCAGTGAACAATTTGCTGTGGGCCTGGAACTATAAAATACTAGTTATTTCATCCAATACTCACATCAACCCACTGATATAAATATTATTTCCAACTTGCCAGTAAGGACCCAGGCCCAGAGTAATTTGCTAAATTCACAAGCTGCCCAGGGACAGAGGCAGCATGCAGACAGAGCTCTCTATCACCCCAGGGCTCTTCCCACAAACACTTGGCTATACCTCCATCTATCACCATGCTGAGTTGTCCAGGGAGGCTAAGACATTCACATCCCAAATCATGCTTTTCCACTTTTACATCTTCAGGAGTATAACTCAATAGTTATAAAAGTAATGTCCCTTAACATTTCATGTGAAGAAGATAAAAAATAAATATCACCCCAATCCTGTTATTCTGGGATGGGTACTGCTCAAAGTGCTTTATGTTTATTATCTCACTTTAACCTACAGCAACTATGAGGTAGACCTTACTATTTCCAATTTGTAGATTTAGAGACCAAAGCTCAGATGGTCACCTTATTCTTCCTATGCCATACATCTAAAAAGTGACCAAGTTGGGATTTGAAATATTTCTAACTCCTAAAGTACTCACTCCTCTAATTGGTAGAGTTTAATGTAATAGGAATATAAAGGTGAATAGAATACAGTTCTTGTTCTTTAGGCTCTAGATTTTATTATTAATTTTTTTAATGTTGTGCTAATTTGTATGTAAAAGGAAATTTATTGCACTGGACACATTAAAGATGGCAAAGATTTTATTTATGACTATTGCAATAGGGGAGAGATAGAACTCAACTCTGAAAACAACAGAAACAAGTGAGGACTTATAACTAACTAGCAGGGAGTGGATGAAAAATTACTTACAGGAATTTGGTTAGGTATCAAAGGTCAGGGAAGAGAAATTTGATTAAATATCAAGGGTGGAGGAAGAGGAGTTTAATTGGATATCAAGAATGGGGGATTCTTGATAAACTAGTTTGGCAAGATTCTTGGCTAAAACTGGGATTCATCACAAGTCAAGGACAAGGCCTAGTGGAGAACAGAGCTCAGAGAACAAAGAACCCAACAAAGAGCAAGACAGGTCTACAGCCCCATCCATTAGCAGAGAGGCTGCCTAAAATCATAATAAGGCTACCAACATCCCCATACACACCACCAAACGTGGACCTGCCCACCAGAAAGACAAGATCCAGCCTCATCCACCAGAACAGAGGCACTAGACCCCCAACCAGGGAACCTACTCAACCCACTGAACCAACCTTAGCCACTGGGGACAGCCACCAAAAACAACGGGAACTACGAACCTGCAACCTGTAAAAAGGAGACCCCAAACACAGTAAGATAAGCAAAATGAGAAGACAGAAAAACACACAACAGATGAAGGAGCAAGATAAAAACACACCAGACCTAACAAATGAAGAGGTAATAGCCAGTCTACCTGAAAAGGAATTCAGAATAATGATAGTAAAGACGATTCAAAATCTTGGAAATAGAATAGACAAATTGCAAGAAACAGTTAACAAGGACCTAGAAGAAATAAAGAGGAAGCAAGCAACGATGAGCAACACAATAAATGAAATGAAAAATACTCTAGATGGGATCAAGAGCAGAATAACTGAGGCAGAAGCACGGATAAATGACCTGGAAGATAAAATAGTGGAAATAACTACTGCGGAGCAGAAGAAAGAAAAAAGAATGAAAAGAAATGAGGACAGTCTCAGAGACCTCTGGGACAACATTAAACGCACCAACATTCGAATCATAGGGGTCCCAGAAGAAGAAGAGAAAAAGAAAGGGACTGAGAAAATATTTGAAGAGATTATAGTTGAAAACTTCCCTAATATAAGAAAGGAAATAGTCAATCAAGTCCAGGAAGCACAGAGAGTCCCATACAGAATAAACCCAAGGATAAACACGCCAAGACACATAATAATCAAACTGTCAAACATTAAATACAAAGAAAACATATTAAAAGCAGCAAGGGAAAAACAACAAATAACACACAAGGGAATCCCCATAAGGTTAACATCTGATCTTTCAGCAGAAACTCTACAAGCCAGAAGGGAGTGGCAGGACATATTTAAAGTGATGAAGGAAAAAAACCTACAACCAAGATTACTCTACCCAGCAAGGATCTCATTCAGATTTGATGGAGAAATTAAAACCTTTACAGACAAGCAAAAGCTGAGAGAGTTCAGCACCACCAAACCAGCTCTACAACAAATCCTAAAGGAACTTCTCTAAGCAAGAAACACAAGAGAAGGAAAAGACCTACAAGAACAACCTGAAACAATTAAGTAAATGGTAATAGGAACACACATATCAATAATTACCTTAAATGTACATGGATTAAATGCTCCCACCAAAAGACACAGACTGGCTGAATGGATACAAAAACAGGACCCATGTATGTGCTGTTTACAAGAGATCCACTTCAGACCTAGGGACACTTACAGACTGAAAGTGAGGGGATGGAAAAAGATATTCCATGCAAATGGAAATCAGAAGAAAGCTGGAGTAGCAATTCTCATATCAGACAAAATAGACTTTAAAATAAAAACTATTACAAGAGACAAAGAAGGACACTACATAATGATCAAGGGATCGATCCATGAAGAAGATATAACAATTGTAAATATTTATGCACCCAACATAGGAGCACCTCAATACATAAGGCAAATACTAACAGCCATAAAAGGGGAAATCGACAGTAACACAATCATAGTAGGGGACTTTAACACCCCACTGTCAGCAATGGACAGATCATCCAAAATGAAAATAAATAAGGAAACACAAGCTTTAAATGATACATTATACAAGACGGATTTACTTGATATTTATAGGACATTCCATCCAAAAACAACAGAATACACATTTTTCTCAAGTGCTCATGGAACATTCTCCAGGATCGATCATATCTTGGGTCACAAATCTAGCCTTGGCAAATTTAAGAAAATTGAAATCGTATCAAATATCTTTTCTGACCACAATGCTATGAGACTAGATATCAATTACAGGAAGAGATCTGTAAAAAATACAAACACATGGAGGCTAAACAATACATTACTTAATAACGAAGTGATCACTGAAGAAATCAAAGAGGAAATCAAAAAGTACTTAGAAACAAATGACAATGGAGACATGACAACCCAAAACCTATGGGATACAGCAAAAGCAGTTCTAAGAGGGAAGTTTATAGTAATACAATCATACCTTAAGAAACAGGAAACATCTCGAATAAACAACCTAACTTTGCACTTAAAGCAATTAGAGAAAGAAGAACAAAAAAACCCCAAATATAGCAGAAGGAAAGAAATCATAAAGATCAGATCAGAAATAAATGAAAAAGAAGTGAAGGAAACAATAGCAAAGATCAATACAAGTAAAAGCTGGTTCTTTGAGAAGATAAATAAACTTGATAAACCATTAGCCAGACTCATCAAGAATAAAAGGGAGAAGACTCAACTCAATAGAATTAGAAATGAAAAAGGAGATGTAACAACGGACACTGCAGATATACAAAAGATTATTAGAGATTACTACAAGCAACTGTATGCCAATAAAATGGACAACCTGGAAGAAATGGACAAATTCTTAGAAATGCACAACCTGCCAAGACTGAACCAGGAAGAAATAGAAAATATGAACAGGCCAATCACAAGCACTGAAATTGAAACTGTGATTAAAAATCTTCCAACAAACAAAAGCCCAGGACCAGATGGCTTCACAGGCGAATTCTATCAAACATTTAGAGAAGAGCTAACACCTATCCTTCTCAGACTCTTCCAAAACATATCAGAGGGAGGAACACTCCCAAACTCATTCTATGAGGCCACCATCACCCTGATAGCAAAACCAGAAAAAGACGTCACAAAGAAAGAAAACTACAGGCCAATATCACTGATGAACATAGATGCAAAAATCCTCAACAAAATACTAGCAAACAGAATCCAACAGCACATTAAAAGGATCATACACCATGATCAAGTGGGGTTTATTCCAGGAAAGCAAGGATTCTTCAATATACGCAAATCAAACAACGTGATACACCATATCAACAAACTGAAGGAGAAAAACCATATGATCATCTCAACAGATGCAGAGAAAGCTTTTGACAAAATTCAACACCCATTTATGATAACCCTGCAGAAAGTAGGCATAGAGGGAACTTTCCTCAACATAATAAAGGCCATATATGACAAACCCACAGCCAGCATTGTTCTCAATGGTGAAAAACTGAAACCATTTCCACTAGGATCAGGAACAAGACAAGGTTGCCCACTCTCACCGCTCTTATTCAACCTAGTTTTGGAAGTTCTAGCCACAGCAATCAGAGAAAAAAAAGAAATAAAAGGAATCCAAATAGGAAAAGAAGAAGTAAAGCTGTCACTGTTTGCAGATGACATGATACTATACATAGAGAATACTAAGGATGCTACCAGAAAACTACTAGAGCTAATCAATGAATTTGGTAAAGTAGCAGGATACAAAATTAATGCACAGAAATCTCTTGCAATCTTATAAACTAACGATGAAAAATCTGAGAGGGAAATTGAGAAAACACTCCCATTTACCATTGCAACAAAAAGAATAAAATATCTAGGAATAAACCTACCTAAGGAGACAAAAGACTTGTATGCAGAAAACTATAAGACACTGATGAAAGAAATTAAAGATGATACAAATAGGTGGAGAAATATACCATGTTCTTGGATTGGAAGAATCAACATTGTGAAAATGACTCTATTACCCAAAGCAATCTACAGATTCAATGCTATCCCTATCAAATTACCACTGGCATTTTTTACAGAACTAGAACAAAAGATTTCACAATTTGTATGGAAACACAAAAGACCCCGAATAGCCAAAGCAATCTTGGGAACGAAAAATGGAGCTGGAGGAATCAGGCTCCCTTACTTCAGACTATACTACAAGGCCACAGTAATCAAGACAGTATGGTACTGGCACAAAAACAGAAATATAGATCAATGGAACAGGATAGAAAGCCCAGAGATAAACCCACACACATATGGTCACCTTATCTTTGATAAAGGAGGGAAGGATATACAGTGGAGAAAAGATAGCCTCTTCAATAAGTGGTGCTGGGAAAACTGGACAGCTACCTGTAGAAGTATGAAATTAGAACACTCCCTAACACCATACACAAAAATAAACTCAAAACGGGTTAAAGACCTAAATGTAAGGCCAGACACTATCAAACTCTTAGAGGAAAACATAGGCAGAACACTCTATGACATAAACCACAGCAAGATCCTTTTTGACCCATCTCCTAGAGAAATGGAAATCAAAACAAAAATAAACAAATGGGACCTAATGAAACTTAAAAGCTTTTGCACAGCAAAGGATACCATAAACAAGACCAAAAGACAACCCTCAGAATGGGAGAAAATATTTGCAAATGAAGCAACTGACAAAGGATTAATGTCCAAAATTTACAAGCAACTCAGGCAGCTCAATAACAAAAAAACAAACAATCCAATCCAAAAATGGGCAGAAGAACTAAATAGACATTTCTCCAAAGAAGATATACAGATTGCCAACAAACACATGAAACAATGCTCAACATCATTAATCATTAAAGAAATGCAAATCAAAACTACAGTGAGAAATCACCTCACACCGGTCAGATTGGCCATCATCAATAACTCTAGAAACAATAAATGCTGGAGAGGGTGTGGAGAAAAGGGAACCCTCTTGCACTGCTGGTGGGAATGTAAATTGATACAGCCACTATGGAGAACAGTATGGAGGTTCCTTAAAAAAGTACAAATAGAACTACCATATGACCCCGCAATCCCACTATTGGGCATATACCCTGAGAAAACCATAATTCAAAAAGACTCATGTACCAAAATGTTTATTGCAGCTCTATTTATGATAGCCAGGACATGGAAGCAACCTAAGTATCCATCAACAGATGAGTGGATAAAGAAGATGTGGCACATATATACAATGGAATATTACTCAGCCATAAAAAGAAATGAAACTGAGTTATTTGTAATGAGGTGGATGGACCTGGAGTCTGTCATACAGAGTGAAGTAAGTCAGAAGGAGAAAAACAAATACCGTATGCTAACACATATATATGGAATCTGAGAAAAAAAAAATGTCATAAAGAGATTAGTGGTAGGACTGGAATAAAACACAGACCTACTAGAGCATGGACTTGAGGATATGGGGAGGGGGAAGGGTAAGCTGTGACGATGTGAGAGAGTGGCAGGGACATATACACACTACCAAAAGTAAATAAGATAGCTAGTGGGAAGCTGCCGCATAGCACAGGGAGATCACCTCTGTGCTTTGTGACCACCTAGAGGGGTGGGATAGGGAGGGTGGGAGGGAGGGTGACGCAAGCGGGAAGAGATATGGGAACATATGTATATGTATAACTGATTCACTTTGTTGTAAAGGAGAAACTAACACACCATTGTAAAACAGTTATACTCAAAGATGTTTAAAAAAAAAAAAAGAGTGAGCAGGGGTAGAAGACCTAGAGGCCAAAGCAGCCTGTCCTCAAGCAAAAACTGCTTCAAAGCATTCTTAAGTATGTTTTATTACAATTTTATTTTAATATAAGATGATAAGTTGAATTACACACCATCAGCAAGAAACTTACTCCCCCTCCCACCAAGAAGAGTTGTATGGTCCTAGTACATCCTATAGCACTGAAACGCCGCCATGTACCCCAGGTACTGTTGCTGTAGAAGGAATCCTGCTTGAAAATCAGGGGTCCGCTTACCTAGCTGTTCTCTGGAACTTTGTGTGTTGCTCCCACCTCTGCTGGTGGTGCACCACAAATTGGCCCTCATTCCTGAGGAAGCAGCGCCCATAGGAGACTACAGTCCTTGTGAGAGATTTACATGTTCTGGCCTCTACATTTATATACATATATACATATAAATATATTTATGTACTCATTTATTTGTGACTCCCAAAATGCTACCTTATTCTTGCTACTTTCTATTTTCATATATAGCAGGTAACTTAGAACAACTTCCTTCATAATGCCAGAGGACATGTAAATAATATCATTATGGATTTCACTCTTATGCATTCCTTCTCAACACCAAGCCATCATCAAGGTCAAGAGTTCAAACTTTGCTTTCAATTTCCCTCGTATTTCTGGAGGCCTCTGGAAAGTGCCTCTTCCAAAGGTTGGAGGTGATCTTTGTCTTTAGTCCCAACCTTTTCCCCAGGCTTCACAATCAGTCAAACTATTCTTCACCATTTCTTTTAAACAGTTATTTTCTTACAATCTACGATGAAAGAAGTTTTCTGACAATTCTGTTGCAAACTGAAACTTTTATAAAATATAATAAAATGACCCAGTGATGGCCAATTGCTGTAAAAATATCTCTAAATGCATACTCTAACTTTCCGAACTTATCCCACAGAGTACCAGTTTGCAGAGGGACGATGTGCGCGCACACACACATGCAAGCATGAGCACACACTTGGAGTTGCACTGTTCTAGAGGTCCAACATCATACTACACTTACACCCTATTCTGAGACAACAGTTTTATAAGTGAAAATGAAGACTAACCTTCTCTTCCCCTTTTACACCCTCCCTGTTTAAATACATATTATTTGGCAGGATGCAAGAGAACACAAACACCCAATCAAAAACATTTTCTTTCCAGTCAGAGTCAGCGGAGTTGGTGTCTTACAGAAACAATTCAAGTTTGAAATGCCAAAAATATATGCAACGAAAGTAGATAGGTTCATAAGAAAAACAAATGAACTTCAGAAATCTAAGATCACAGAGCAACCTTGATGAAAAAAGAAAAGTTATTAACCACTGGTTTCTAGAAGAGTCATATTGTATATAAGATGCAGTATTTCAGGAATGTTTTATTTAATGTTATAAAGTGAAAAACATGACTGAATTTATGTTTCAATAATGGAGCAAAGTTCGGGTTTGTACTACTATATTCTTGATTTCTCATGGGTATCATGCCTATAAAAGCATGATATTTTTGAAAAATGGAAAATTAATTTGATGTTACTGTTTTTTACATTTTTTAAGTTTTACATTAGATTATATTTCTATGAATAATCCCTTTTAACAAGTTGTTATAAATTAAACACTTTACAATATTCCCGGAGACTATTCCAACCACATGTGAAAAGCAAGATTAAACAGCCAGGGGGAGGGTGGGATTTTTTTGCATGGCAGAGTGAAGACTTGACATATCCCCTCCCCAAAAGCAATGATAAACTGGAAAAGATTAAGAAACATTTCAAAATTCTGAGGGTGTACAACTAAATGAAAAATGTTTATTAAAAATAAAAACAAAAAAATAAACTTAGTTGGATAAATTTCTTGTTACTTCTGTAACAAATAAACACAAATTTAGTGATTTAACACAAATTTCTCACAGTTCTGGAGGGCAGAAATTCTAAAGTTAATCTGTTGGCAGGGCAGCATTCCTCC
Source organism: Kogia breviceps (assembly GCF_026419965.1). Classification (NCBI taxonomy): domain Eukaryota; kingdom Metazoa; phylum Chordata; class Mammalia; order Artiodactyla; family Physeteridae; genus Kogia; species Kogia breviceps. The sequence goes on from NC_081322.1 coordinate 73,549,235, forward strand.
TGGAGGCCCTTGGAGAGGATCGGTTTCCATTTTCAGCTTCTAGGGCCATTGACTCTTTGGCTTACGGCTCCTTCCTTATATCAAGGCCAGCAGCATAGCATCTTCAAATCCCTGTCTATCTCTATGTCTCTCTTTCCTTCCCCCTCTCTCTCTTTCCTCTATGACCATCACTTCATCTCCTTGGATTCTATCTTTTCTACCTTCCTCTCTTTTTCCTTACAAGGGTTTAGCCCACCTGAATAATACAGCATTATCTTCCAATCTCGAGATCCTTAATTGCATCTGCAAAGTCCCTGTATGGTAGCATATTCATAGGCTTCAAAGGTTAGAACATGGATATCCTCGGAGTTCCATTAGTCTGTCTACCACAATTAGCCTACCAACTACCAATTGCATATTAATGTGGGGTTCCCTCATCAGCCCCAAGGTCTGTAGCGTGGTAGCCAGGAGAACCAGCCGTCTTGCTGCCAATGCTAAAAAAGATTTACCTGATTTAAGGCTCCATGGAAAAGTTCTATGCCCATGGATATTGTTGCAAGGAATAGTGAACTTGGTGGCAAACAACTGGAATAGCCAGCATCACAGCTGCTTGAGACTGTGGTACTGGTCAGGAAGAGCAAAAAATAAGCCAAAAATTAAATAAAGAGATCTGTGTAACAAAGCAGATATAGTGACTTCAACCTTCAAGAACGCAGGATGTACACTTTAACCATACATCCATATCAGAAAGGAAGAAATAAAACTGTATTGTCAGACAAGTTGATCCTGTATACTGAAAATCCTAAGAAATCATGGGAAAAGAACCAAGAATATCATCTAGAACTAACAAGTGAGTTTTGTGAGGTTACATGACAGAAGATTAATATATTTTTATTTCTACATTTCAATGAGCAATCAAAAAATGAAATTAAGAAGACAGTTTCATTCACAATAGCATCAATAATAAATATATGGAAATAAATTTAACAAAAGTGCAAGACGTGTATACTGAAAATTACAAAACATTTCTGAAGGAAATTTTGAAAGATCTAAATAAAGAGAGAGGCAGTCCATGCTTTGGGGCTAGAAGACTCAATATAGTAAGATATTAATTCTCCCTAAATTGATCTATAAATTCAGTGTATCTGAATTTAGATACTGAATTTAGATGGATCAAATTTATAGTGATCTATAAATTTCTATCAGAATCCTCGTAGACATTTTACAGAATTTGACAAGCTGATCCCAAAACTTATATGAAAATGCAAATACCCAGAATGACCAAAATAATTTTGATAAAGAACCAAGAGGAAGGGTTTTACCTTCATGATTTCAGAATTTATTATGAAGCTAACAATAATCAAAACACTATGATTTGACAGTTTCTTAAAAAGTTAATTTTTTGATTCCTACTTGCATGAAGTATCCAGGAAAGGTAAATCTACAGAGACAGAAAGCCTGGGGTTTGTGGTGGGAATGCAGAGTGACTTTAAAAGGGCACAAAAGAATTTATTTGGATAACGGAAATGTTTTGAAACAGGATTTTGGTGCTGGTTGCACAACTCTGTAAATTTACTAAAATATATTGAATTATACTTTTAAAATTGGTAAATTTATGGTATGTAAATTACACTTCAATAATTTTTTTTAAAAAGAGATTAAATGGGCTGGAAAGGCTGAATGGTTAATATCTTAGTCTCTAAAATTTCTTTCTTAAAACTATTCTCGTGGGTTCTTGAGTCTGTGGGGTAAAAATCTCCTGATACTTGATTTTCAGCGTTCACCTATTATATATCGCCTACTCTACTAGACTAAAACTTTCTTGAAGATAGGATACTGTGTCTTAAAACATTTTTATATCCCACTCCCATAGTGCTTCGCATAGCTTTCACGGATAGACCAAGCTCTTTAAATATTAGTTTGTATAACTTGTTTATAATGAAATTTTATAACAAAGTATGACCTTTTTAGGTCTCTGCTTTCATTTAACTGTAATTAGAGTAATTTTGTTACTCTTCTTATAGAGCATATTTATCTTTTTCTATATTCATTTTGTCATCTCCTTCATTTCACTATAAGTATAGTTACACCAGCTAGAGGATAAACATAAAATATAATTATGTCTCAATAAAGTCATTAAACCACATTAAAATCATATTAAGCAAGGCAAGTCCAAAATATTGTCAATTTAAACAAGATATGCAATCGTTTAGTTGGTCACTGTTGATTATTTCTTGAAAGCCTAGGACTTTTTTTTTTTTTTTACAACAGGGCCTCGTTCACGATCCCCAACAATTTTGGAAATGTCTCCCCAACTTATTCGAAAAAAACTAGAATGTGTAGACTTAAGTCAATATGTACGGTAAGTTTTAATAAACATGGTTAATGCAGACATCTGTGTTCATGGAATTTTGGATAGATTGTCAATAGGCAGTTGCTAAACAACAGAAAATTTGAAATTAAATGCTTAATATATTTTAAGTGTATTTGAATTTTTAGAAGTACAGAATTCATATCTTAAATTTAGCAAATGTTTTATTAACTCAGTTATAAAAGCATTTAAATGTTTTCTGTAAAGATTTAATTTGTAGCCTGGTTAAGGTGAGTTGAGCTGCAGAAAAATCCCCTCATACCTGCTGCTATTATTTACTTAGATTGAATTTTCTTAAGAACTAAACAATAGGATTAATAGAGGTAGTTACTCAAGCACATTTATCAATTTGAAAACATTTTCAAACCTACTTAGCTTCATAAATTAAAAAGAAAACACCTACAAAATATTCTCATAGCTTCGCACACCAATTCCACAAACACCTCTTCAAATAGCACATCTAATTTTGCTGGTATTTTCCTAAAATAATTTCCTAAAATACTAGTGAGTTAATAAATGGAGCCTAGCCCATGTAAAAATAATGATTTATTCTTTCTGTTCCTGATATTTGATTTGATTCAGACCACCACCCTACTGAGATGATTTTAAATATTTGAGTGCTAAAGTTCATGCTAGAGTTCCCAAATGACTTATGTATCTCTTTTGATGTTTTTATATCAAGAAAAACAAATACTGATCCTCTGCTGCAAACGGATGAGCTGACTCAGCAGCAGGCGATGCAAAAGGCAGAGGAGGTCCATCAGTTTCGACAGTATAGGACCAGACTCCTTAGCATTCGTGATACTGAGCAAGAAGAGAGGCTTAAAGTAAAGGATCAAGTTCTGGAGATGTATGGGGAGATGCGGGTGAGTCTAAAAGGGCATATATTGGATCACAATTGACAAATTCTTCTGTAATATTAAAAAGGGGTCATAGAATCATATTGTAACCAGGTAGAAAGAAGCCTTGAAAACATTTAGTTCCCAACTTCTCAGAAAATTGGCAAATTAATTGTACACATCTATTTTACTCACTCCCTAAAATCCCTCTAAAATACACTATTGGAAATTTATCCACAAAATTTGAAGAATGGAAGCAGAGACAACAGCAAAATATTTGTGAAGTCGGAAAGTAGCTGAAGGAAGATTGCATTATCAGACTTGAAGTAGCCAAATCCTAAGCTGGCAGCAGAAAAACTCTTAAGAGTCAACCCAGTTTGCTACACAGAATGCCCCAAAGGCTCAGAAATCGGTGGCACCAGCCACGTTAAGATGTGAAGGTGAAGGAAGTGAGAGGAAGAAAAAAGATACCACCAAAAGTTCTTCACGTACAAATCAGATATATTTTGTCAGGGTTAGAATATGTATGGGGAACTAGTAATTTATTGAGCACAGTTACTGTGAGAGATACACCGGCTGCATATTTTATATAGATTATGTCTGAATTCATTTAAAGCAGATAGTTGCTTTATCAAAATCCCCGCTCATTTCTTTCTTCACCTTTATTTTTGTCCTACTGACTCTTTTATTTACCATTCTGTAAAATCTGATGTGCCCATTGATATCTCATGCTTTATGCACTAAGAAACATTTGAGACCATAACCTAATTTTCATCTTTCTTCAATAATTTCCTATGAGTCTGTTGGCCTGAGGAAAGGGAGTGCAGTTTTTTATGAAACCATAATAAGGCTCTATCAGTCGATCTTATTTGCTTAGGTTTTTTGTTTATTTGTTTGTTTGGATTAGGACTCCTTAGATGAAGCCCGGCAGAAGATCTTCAATATCCGGGAAGAGTATAGAAACAAGTTACTGGAAGCTGAGCGCCAAAGATTGGAGTCTCAGGCTGCGGAGGAAGCCGCGATCCGGCTAGAGCCAGAAAAGAAGGTCCCGGCTCCAGACACACACAAAAAAAAACAGAAAGGAAAGAAAAAGTGACCAGGAGATGCACAATACTCCCTTTCCTCCAAAGAGGGAAAACCTACTCTTAATTATCTATAACTTTGCCTTTTGATGAAAATAAGGTATTAGGTCAATTGAAAATAGATGTTTTCCCACCTTAGAAGTAGTTTCTGTGTTTTGATGTTAACTTATTGGTTCTTCCCAGAGAGCTATGATTTGAGTATAAAATTTCAATAAAAATAGTCTCAAAATATTTGGAATGTAATAAAATGTATGTGTCTCACTCTGAATTGCTTCATTTTTAGTTAGTGCCAGAACAGGATCATAAGTGAACCAACAGGATTGCCTTTGAAAAATTCCACAATGAGAAAAATAGCTCTTGCTCTTTCATCTCTAGCTTTGAAGACTTTAATATATTAAAAAATATGTTTCAAAATCATTAAACAGGGTAGAGATGACGCTCTGTATGAGTTTAGAGTCAAGCGTGAAAAACACACTAAAAAAAAAAACCTCCAAAAATAAATAAAACTTTAAAAAAATTTTTAATAAAAAGTATGCTTCAGACTTGTGCTTTTCTTTTTCAAAGCAGAATGCCAACAAACTCCCTTCATTGGGCAAGAACTTGTGTAGGTTCAGCACACACTCAAAGTGCTAGAAGTTAGAATCCTAAGAATGAGTCAGAGCAACCCAGGCATAGAGAATGTGATCACACACATCCTTTGTTATGTGTACCAGCATTGTATTTTTTGTAACATAGAGCATGTTCTTGTATGCTAGTGCCTTAACTGAGACACATGGTAGGAAACTGCCCCCAAAGCACACTTCCAATTCATGACTTTCTCAGGTGAAGATTCCCATAGTTATTTCTGAACCAGTCAAAGCTGTTCCACTTTGATAGATGATTTCACTTTTCTCATTTATTTAAATTCTTTATTATTAAATTTTTAATTCTTTATACATATGTATGTGTAAATCTACTTATTTAAATATGCAAACACATGCATTTTTCCTCTACTACTCTTTGCCTGAACTTCCTTCACAACCCTCTGATCTACCAGCCCCTCCCAAATAATCCATGGGAACAACCTAGTGTGGATGTTACCATACTTTTCACTTATCTCATGTCATTATACATCAATATTTATATTACATCATGGCTTGTTTTACAAATTGATATTTTATAATACATACTTCACTTTATTTTGAGTTTTCTCACCATACAATATAAAATCTAGTCAAAAGTAATTTATTATTTTTTAACTGCTGTGCAACATTCCATAGTATAAATATACCATAATTTACCCAGCTAATTACTTTGGTTTTAAATTTTTACTATACAAGCTATCTACATGAAAATGTGTGTGTACATGTGTGTATCAGGATATTCAAGTACAGTTGACCCTCAAACAACACGTTTGAACTGTGCAGGTCCACTTACACATGAATAGTTTTCAATAAATATACTGGAAAAATTTTTTTGAGACTTGCAACAATTTGAAAAACTCACAGATGAACTGTGTAGTCTAGAAATAATTTAAAAATTAAGAAAGTCAGATATGTCATGAATGCATAAAATACATGTAGACACTAGTCTGTGTTATCATTTACTACCATGAAATGTCACAAATCCATTATAAAAAGTTAAAATTTATCAAAATAAACACTTGCAGATCATACCTGCTGCCTCTGGCAGTCAAGAGGAATATAAACAAACATAAAAATGTAGTATTAAATCATAACTGAATAAAATTATCTGTAGTATTGGTTCAGCCAAAAAGTTCCTTCGGGTTTTTCATAACATCTTCCGGAAAAACCTGAAGGAACTTTTTGGCCAATCCAGTATTTACTGTAATAATTTTGTAGCCACTTCCTGTTGCTTTTGCAGTGAGCTCAAGTGTTGTAAGCATCTGCTTAAAATGCCATGTGATGCTAATCATCTCCATGTGAGCAGTAGTCTCTCCAGTAAAATGCATATGGCAGTAAAAAACGATCTCTCATGGAATTTGAGTATTTTTCACTGCTTTCAGCACAACACTGTAAACCTTGAATAACATCAGGGAACCCATAGAAAGTGTCACTAGTGATGCTGAAAGTGCTACCAAGAAACAGAGAAAAGTCCTGACGTTACAAGAAAAAGTTGAATTGCTTGATATGTACTATAGATTGGGATCTACAGCTGCAATTGCCCAACATTTCAAGAGAAATGAATCCAGAATAAGGACCACTGTAAAAAAAAAAAATGAAATTTATGAAGCCATTACTGTAGCTATGCCAGCAGGTGGGAAAACTTTGGAGTTTTTGAGAAATACCTTTTTATCTTGTATTGACAATGTAGCTTTTCTGTGGGTGCAGGATTGCTCTAAGAAAGGCATACCTATACACTCTAATATGATTCAAGAAAAAGCAAAATCATTATATGACAACTTAAAGCAAAAGGAAGGTGAAGGATCTAAAGCTGGAAATTTAATGCCAGCAAAGGATGGTTTGATAATTTTAGAAAGAGGTTTGGCTTAACAAATGTCAAGATAACAGGAGAGCAGCTTCTCTTGACCTAGAGGCAGCAGACACGTTCCCAAAAGCCATTAAATAAATGAACAGAAAGGATATCTGCCTGAACAGTTTTTAATGCAGACAAAAGTACCTATTCTAGGAAAAAAAAAAAATACCACAAAGGACATTTATTAGTAAGGAAGAGAAGCGAGCACCAGGCTTTAAAGCAGGAAGGGACAGGCTAACGCTACAGTTCTGTGCAAATGCAGTTGGGTTTATCAGGACCGCCCTTATCTATAAAGCTGCTGACCCCCACGCCTTGAAGCGAAAGATAAACACCAGCTGCCAGGCTTGGTTGTATCACAAGAAGGCCTGAACACTGGAACCCCGTCTTCTGGATTGGTCAGTCAGGAAGTACCTTGCCAGCAAGTGACTGCATTTTAAAGTTCTTTTGATATTGGAGAATGACCCTGGCCACCCAGAACCCCATGAGTTCTACATTGAAGGTGTTCAAGTGGTCTACTTGCCCCCAAACACAACAGCTCTAATGCAGCCTCTAGATCAAGGGGTCATAATGTAACAGAGGAAGAACAGAACTAACACCCTGTTGAAACTGCCTCCCTCATTCTTTAGCCTATATATTCTATTACTTTAGTCCTGCACGTCAAGAGTTAAACATTAGAGAAACACTGCTTGTGCCCAAATAGCTCAGTAAGTTTCCTGAAGAAAGTTCCCATCCCACGGTCCAGGGTTAGTTATGGCTATTACTTGTTGTCGATAAGGTTTCAGCCTAGAAACCTTGCAAATAAGCAGAGATAAGAATGGTAAAGTAAAAATAACTGCTAACAACTTGAAGTTTCTGCAGGAGCCTTGTGATCTGGCCTACATGAGCAAGCAGAAGCACAAAGAAATGTCATGTTTCCCTTGAAGGCCAGGTGTCTCTAAAAAGTCTGCAATCTGCCTTTACCCTTTAATCGTGAGCCCTCCCATTTCCCCTTTTCCCTTAGCATAAAAGAAGCCTGGGCTTCCCTGGTGGCACATTGGTTGAGAATCTGCCTGCTAATGCAGGGGACACAGGTTCGAGCCCCGGTCTGGGAGGATCCCACATGCCACGGAGCAGCTGGGCCCGTGAGCCACAACTACTGAGCCTGCGTGTCTGGAGCCCGTGCTCTGCAACAAGAGAGGCCACGATAGTGAGAGGCCCACGCACCGCAATGAAAAGTGGCCCCCACTTGCCACAACTAGAGAAAGCCCTTGCACAGAAACGAAGAACCAACACAGCAAAAGTAAATAAATAATAAACTCCTACACCCAACATCTAAAAAAAAAAAGAAGCCTGAATCTACTCCAAGTTAAGATGGTTCTTTAGGACATTATTCCACCACCTTCTCAGTTTACTGGCTTTCTGAATAAAGTATCTAGTCCTTGCAGCAGCACCTTGTCTCCCAACTTATTTGCCTGTCGTGATGTGAGCAGTACAAGCTTGGACTCGGTAACAATAAGGAACTTAAAGCCTTATTACACACAGGACTCTATGGAAAGGATTATTAATGCTATGGAAGAGAACTCCAATAGAGAGAACATCATGAAAGTCTGTACAAATTACACCATTGAATATGCCATCGTTGTTATAGAAGAAAGCTGTGAAAGCCAGAAGGCCCAATACAATAAATTCCTACTGGAGAAAACTGTGTCCAGATGTTGTGCATGACTTCACAGGATTTACGACAGAGCCAATCAAGGAAATCATGAGAGAGATTGTGAATATATCAAAAAAATGCCGTGGGGTGGGGTGAAGCGTTTCAAGATAAGGATCTTGGAGAAATTCAAAAGCTAACAGATACCACACCAGAGGAATTCACAGAAGACAACTTGGTGGAGATGAGTGCTTCCAAACCAGTGCCAGATGAGGAGGAAGAAGACACAGAAGAAGCAATGCCAGAAAGCAGATTGACATTAGACAATCTGGCAGAAGGGCTCCAATTACTCAAGACTGCTTCTGACTTATTTTACAACATGGACCTTTCTATGATACGGGGAATGAAACTAAAGCAAATGGTAGAAGAAGGCTTGGAACCATACAGAAACTTTAGAGAAATGAAAAAGCAAAAAAGTCAGACAGAAATTAGAATGTATTTCTGTAAAGTTAGACCTAATGTGCTTGCCCCTCCTCCTCCCCTTCCACCTCCTCCAGCTGTGCCACCTTTGAGACAGCAAGACCAACCCCTCCTCTTCCTCCTCAGCCTACTCAACATGAAGATGATAAGGATGAAGACCTTTATGATGATCCACTTCCACTTAATGGATGGTACATAATGTACCATCCACATAATGGATGGTACATGCCTTACAGTTAATAAACTGATCTGCTGTGTATGTGTGTGTCTTCGTGTGAAAATCTAATAACTGTATGTCAAGCAGTGCATGAGATGCTTCTGTGTCATCATCATCCTCATTGTCGCCTAAATATTCATCCTGTAGGACATCCTGTGAAAGATTTGCATTGAAGGGGAGAGCCTATGCTTACAAAGACGTATGGTGAGTGATAGTTAATACAAAATTAATATGTGTTAGTTTTCTTACTGTTTTATAACTTTGCTTTCAAAGAATTATAGTATATTACTATACAGTATGCCTCTCTTGTAATTGAAGAAACTGCCTATCAGCCTATCATCACAGGTAAATGGCTTTTTAAAAACTGTAACAGTATTTCCATACTGCATTATGAATATGACTATAATACTGTATGTCACAAAAATTGTATGTCAATTCATTCATGAGTGTATGGGCTAAGCTGCCATGAAGCATTTACATTAATTACATTAGGCTACCATAAAGCAATCATATTGCTGCTGCTTTATTATCAATGCATGAATTGCTATACCTGTAAATAAAGTTCTTTTTCACATTATCTTTTCATTTTTGATGTTGTGTTAGTAATTAGTATAACATCTACAGTGTTTTGTATCATATAGACAATACTGATGTATTAGGTACTGACAGACGATTCACCTTGTAAACAGACGATGTATATTTACATTATCAATAAATACAGTACTGTAAATGTACTTTCTCTTCCTTATGATTTTCTTAATAACATTTTCCTTTATCTAGTTTACTTTATTGTAAGAATACAGTATATAATACATAAAACATACAAAATATGTGTTAGTCAACTGTTTATGTTGTTGATAAGGCTTCTGGTCGACAATAAGCTTTTAGTAGTTAAGTTTTTGGGGGAGTCAAAAGTTATACTTGATTTTCGACTGCCCAGGGGTTGGCGTCCCTAACCTCCACTTTATTCAACTGTAGTAGTTGGTATTTTAAATTCTCTTCAAGTTAGATGAAATTCAGCTGCAAGCATATCTTGTCCTTATAATTAAATTATGTATCGTTAATCATCAATCACTTCTGTCAAATCTTTTTTATTGCTGTCATAATTTGTTTTATTTTTTTTTACCTTTTTATTCTCTACTTTTCTTATACTTTTTAACCTATTGCTTTTCTGAGCTTTTCTATTTTTCTATTTCTGATTTTTCAAAGCTCTAAAATTTAAAAAATTTTTACTATACAACATTTTTCTTCTGATTAATACACACTTCTCTGGTATGTTCTTATTTTCTATCTGAATGTTATTTGCTTCACTTTCATCTCATTACCTTTAATAACTTATATAGAGTTAGACAGATTTTACTCACTATTTTTTTTAAGCTTCTTATGGTGGTCTTTATTTTTCTTTTCAAACAACTTCACTGCTTTGTCTGATTATGACTATACATGTCCACTGTAAAAACAACTTAAAGCATAAAAAGTATAAAAGAAGGGAGAAAAAAACATCTGAAATCCTGCCACTCAGATAAACTACTGACTTTCTGATGATCATCTTCCTAGATATATCTGTGTGCATATATACACACAGAGATGTCCAGTTTTATACAAATTAAACCATACTATACATGTTTTTTAAGAGTCATGTTGAAAGTTCTTTAAAATTTTATGCCAACTAGAAATTTTTTTAAATATATCAAACTATTTTCCTTCCTTCCTCATGTTTAACAGCTTACTGAGGTATAATTGACATAAACTGCACATACTTAAAGAGCACAAGTTTTAATAGGTTTTGATGTAATAATAAACATATCCATCATTCACAAAACGTTTCTTCCTTTTTGTTATGCTTCCCTTTTGCTCATCCCTGCAACCACTGTTCTTTCTGTTATGATAGATTAGTTTGCATTTTCTAGTTTTTTATATAAGTAGAATCATACTACATGTACCCTTTTTGTCTGGCTTCTTTCACTTAGTATAATTACTTTGAAATTTATCCATGTTGTTTTATGTACCTATTCGTTCATTTCCTTTTACTGTTCGGTAGTATCCTATTATATGCTTATAAAATGATTTGTTTATCCATTTACCTATTGATGGACATTTTAGGCTGTTTTCAGTTTTTGGCAATTACAAATGAAGCCATTATAAACATTCGTGCTTAAATCTTTGTATGCACATATGCTTGTATTTTTCTTGGTGAATACTCAGAGTGGAATGACTGGGTCCTGCTGTAGGCATATGATTATTTTCTTTAACTTTTTACCTGTATTCCAAAGCAGTGGGATCATTTTATATTCCCAAAAGTTTCAGTTCTCCCACATGCCCAGCAACACTTGGTATGGTCAATCTTTTTCATTTTCGCTGTCTAACAGGTTTGTAGTGGTATCTCTTATGGTTTTAATTTGTATTTCTCTAGTGACTAATGACATTGAGCATCTTTTCATGTGCTTATTTTCCATTCACATAACTCTTTTGGTGATGTGTCTGATCAAATACCTTGCTTATTTTTCATCAACCTGTTTGTTTTCTTATTATTGAGTTTTTAGAGTTCTGTATATGTTCGGGATACAAGCCCTTTGTTGGATACATGATTTGCAAATATTTTCTCCCAGTCTATGGCTTGTCCTTTTATTCTTCTGATAGAATATATAAAAACTTTTAATTTTGATGAAGCCCAATTATCAACTTTTTATGGATTATGCTTCTGTGTCATACCTAAGGAATATTTGTCTCATCCAAGGTCATAAATATTTTCTCTTATGTTTTCTTCTAGAACTTTCATACTTCAAGTTTTATATTAAGGTATATGATCCACTTTGAGTTAATCTTTACATATGGTTCAGGTAAAATTGCATTTGGTTAAGGCGTAAAGTTAATATGTAAACATGAACTTATGTTGGATAGTAAAATTAAAGGTGGTTTTCCTTTTTTCGATTTTTTTATTTTAGAATATTATAATGTGAACTTTTTAATGAACATACCATTATTAAAAAGAAATACTATGGGGTCAAGATGTGTTCCTAAGCTGTGCCCTAAACCTAATCCACTGAAATGCTGACTTGATAAATGCAGCGGATACAGTAGGGACATCAGCTGCCTCTCAGAGAGAGTGAGTTAGATAACCTAAAACATATGTGGAAACAGTGACATACTGTCTTATTGGTGGAAGACAGTTCTTCACGGGTTTCCCATATTTCTGAATATATTGTGATCAGAGGAAATAAACCACGTTGTTCTAGACTTTTTTTTTTATGATTTATAACAACAGGAATTTACTTCTCAGTTCTGAAGTCTGGGAAGTCCGAGTTTAAGGTGCTAGCAGATTTGGTTTCTGGTGAGGGCCTGCTTTCTGGTTCACAGACAGCTGTCTTCTTGCTGTGTCTGCACTTGGTGAAAGGGGCCTAGATTATCTTTTTAAGGATGTTTGTACTGAGAACAGCCCTGGGAAACAGAGAATATTTCCCTTCAGAGGAGAGAAGGTTTGTTTGCTTTCTAGCAAAATAATGTTTCCCTCTGGCACAGAGGTTCGGAAGATTTGCTTATATTCCATTATAAAATATGGGTGTTGGATTTTCTAAGTTTGGGATTCCTCAGCTGTGACACAAACCCACCAAGTGCATAGCACATATCTGGGCCTTCTGCCGCCCCCACGGAACTTGGGGGCCAGGGTAACGGACATGAGTTTGAAGCTCATCGGCTTGCCATGCCATGAGTAGCAAAGTCTTTTGTGCCTGACCCAAGAGTCTTGTATATTCTTCTAGACCACCTTGCTAATTTTCAAGTAGGGTAAAGTCTCAGGCCCTTCACAGCTCTTGGCACTTACCTCTACTCTTTAGGCTTGAATACAGATCCCCTAAGAGCATATCTGAGTCAGTTTACTGTCAGTGATGCTATCCCACTATTTTTAAAAAGATTTGTTTTTATGAACTATGAGGAGAACTTTCCTATGTATGATGGATAGTAGAGAATAACTTTCCCAACTTTATGGATAGAGGACTCCCTCCCCTACTGTAATCATCAACTATGGCCTTTTATCTAGCTATAATGCTCTATCTCAGAGATAAGCTTGGCTTATGAAGGTTTTCTTGTTTTGATTTGGTTTGTTTTTGCCACTACACCTCTGTTGCCTAACTCTCTGTAAACCTCGGTTTTCAAGGTAGAACTCTCATGTTTAGATATTTTATTTTGCTGCTACAGTACTCTGGTCCCCCACCACTGTGCATTGTTGATGGGGATGTAAATTGGGGCAGCCACTATGGAAAACATTGTGGAGGTTCTGCAAAAAATTAAAAATTGAACTACCACATGGCCCAGTAATTCCACTTCTAGGTATATATCCAAAGAAAAAAAAGGACAAAATCACAATCTCAAAGAGATATTTGCACCCCCTTGTTCACTGCAGCATTATTCATAATATCCAAGATATGGAAACAACCTAAGTATTCATCAACAGATGGATAAATAAAGGACAGACAGATGGATAAAAGAACATTTAAAGAAAATAAAATATATATATACACATACGTATATTTCAGCCATTTAAAAAAAGGAGATTCTGCCATTTGTGAAAACATGAACCTAGAGGACATTATGGTAATTGAAATAAGCCAGACATAGTAAGACAAACACTGTATAATCTTACTTATATGTGGAATCTAAAACAGTCAAACTCATAGAATCAGAAATTAAAGCTGTGGTTACCAGGGGCTGGGAGGCAGAGGAAATGGGGTGGTGTTGATCAAAAGGATATGAACTTTTAATTATAAGATGAATATGTTCTGGGGAATCTAATGTACAGCATGGTGACTACAGTTAATAATACTGTATTGTATACCTGAAATTTACTGAGAGAGTAGACCTTAAGTGTTTTCACCACACACCAAAAAAAAAAAAAAAAAAAAAAAAAAGGTAACCATGTGAGGTGATGGATACATTAATTAAGTTGACTGTAGTTATCATTTCACTATATGTGTACATATATATAATCATCAAAAGGACAGAGAGATAAAAGTACACTACTGTAATGTTCGTACATAATATTTGAATGAAGGCTCCAACAAGTTCACAAAGTATATTGTTAACTTTAAAACTTTAAGCAAAAAATAAAACAAAGGAAATAAGTTATTATTAAAATGAAATAATAAAAATAATTCAATTAACCCAAAAGTAGGTTAGGAAAGAGAGAGAAAATAACAAAGAAAAACTGGTAAGAACAGAAAATAGATAACATGATGGTAGATTCAACAACGTATTTCTACTAAATAAAAAATATAGAGTGCAATCCTTAAAATAAAGGAAAAATAAAATCAAAATATTTTGTAATAAGGTACTATGAATATTGATGTATAAATTCTTGGAGTGACTACACTAGAAATAAGTGGTACATGAAACACTAGTTACCTATACGTGAAGTCACTGAAAATGCAACATGTACAACTTCAGACTGATATACAGGTGGTTTGTAATTGTCACTCAAATATTTGGAATGAGGTTGCCATTGGTGATACATTTTCCTAAACAGTGAACAACCCTTTTTAGAGATAACAGTGTTTAATCTGCCCTTACTGTACACAATGGTTGCATTCTTGAAATATTCAGTGAACTTTAAACCGTGCAAGAGACACTTTGGTTTTACATATCTTACAAAGTTAGGTTCTTGGTTCACCAACTTGCTTTTAGACTACATGAATGTTGGGCCATTCAAATCATTTCTAGGAGGAAAGATAATTCTTTGTTCCGTGTAACTTTAAAAAATTGAGGGATGTCTAACATAGTTTGGTTTCAACCAATAAACAGCAGTAGTTCTCTCCTATTATTGGGACAACCTGAAATGCCCCCCACTATATATTTTCTAAATATTCTCTAAAGGTGGCATTTTCCCCACTCAGATCATGCTCATGTAGCAAAATAGTAAAGATTGCCGGGATGGTGAAGATAGTAATGTCTGTGGATCATAGTTAACAAATAACTCTCTTAGAAAACACAGCCATATAAATATCCTCCATAGTGTTGAGTTAACCAGGGTAGAGCTGTAAAGCACATCTTCGTTCCTACGACCCTTAGGCTGTTGTCTTTGACAAGGTATATGGCTTACCATTCAGTTTCTTTCTCCTTTGTTTCTTACCATCTACCTATTTACAACACCCACAAGTACTTCAAGGTCAACCCCTCCTTTCTCAGAACCCGCTTGTAAAAGCAGAGAACACAGTTTTCCTCTTCTGCAGTCACAGGCCTGCCCCTGAGTCAATAGTAATAATTCCCAGGGTGCAATTCCGGTGATAATGAAACATCATTATCAGAGCAATGTAATTCCTCAGTGTCTCCAACACCCCCTCTGAAGAATAGCACTGGGGCTTTTCCATTTGCAAAATCAAAGCATCCATTAAAGTACTTTTTGAAACGTAACCAGGGACAGTCTTCACTTAAGGGGATCAGAAAATTGCTAACAACTTCAATAGACTTTTAACTGGTTTCTAGAAATCAAGTTTCCAAAAACATAGAACATTGACTTCTAGTCTCGAGCCCCCTGTTAATATAAACTATTGGCACATACTGGATATATTCTGCATGTGAAATGTTGCATATATTCTGATATGTTAACTGATATTTACCTTGTGTCTCTGTCTCATTCAGAAGAAGCCCTTGCATCCACTGACTCTCGAAAATGGGAAAATAGAGGGAGAAGTGGTAAGAAGAGCCACACAGTAATGGACTTCACCCCAGAGAAGAAACACTGTGCTGCCATCCTCGACCCCTGGCCTGGGTCATATCCCAGGTGAGATTATTCGTACCATATTAATTAAAATTTTCAGTGACCTTCACAGAACAGTTCTGAAATTAACATTATGAAAGAACTTTGTTTCAAGCTGTTGTTACGTTTTTTGTCTCATCAATTATAAAACAGATTTTATTCATCCTAATTTAGATAAAATAGTTTCCAATCACAGGTGTGTTTTCATATAAGAGCTTCATTACATACTGAAGGCTTTGCAAGTGCTTGGAACTTCAGGCTAAACATCCCTGTTTTTGGTATGAGCACAGATGGCGGTATCACCACACAGTACAATTTGTCTTTGAAATGAACCTATATAATAAATCACTCTACTATATATATATATATATATATATATAGAGAGAGAGAGAGAGAGAGAGAGACAGAGACAGAGACAGAGAGACAGAGACAGAGACAGAGAGTATGGTATATATATACATATATATATTCAACCTATAACTTTAGACAATTCTAACTTTATTCAAATAAGCCCAACACTTCTAATATATTTTGTAATTATAAAAATTCACTAATCTGTAAATCACTTCCCCATCTAGTATATAATATAATGTTTATCAAATTGTTGATTCAGAATCACCAGTTCAGATAGCATATGGATGTCTCTTTCATTCCACTGTAGGTGGCTGATATATTTTGACAGATATAAAGAAAACTCATAAAAAATGTTGTTTGCTTTAGTGGAAACTATTCCAAATTAATATGTTACATAGTTAAGACTTATCAGTTAATATATAAATGGTTATATAATATAAATCATGATTATAGCCCATGGGTGAAATTTGGCTAAGTTCGTTATCATCTTTATAACATTTTATGAATTTGAGAAAAAATTTACATGCTGTTTTCACCAAGAATATTAAACTTGTACAAATGGCCAAAATTATATTAGATACAACCTCATCAATGACTATTCCATTGATTAATAATATAATACAAAATTGTTCTTATGTTTTTTTTTTTCTCATGGACCTTTGAGGTTTTCAAGTATTTGTCCACAAACTCAGGCAATTTTTAACTCAGTTGCTTCTGAAGTAGCATGTGCCCGAAGTCTGCATATTCTACAATAAGATGTGTGGAAAACAACCTTTGGCAAATAATATAAAAGGCTGTATAAGGACCTTCATTTCCAGAGCAAATCATTTGAAGTCATTAAACTTTAAAAGTTACACTCTATGAAAACAGTTTTTAGAATAGTCAATTTGAATTCAAAAGATGCTTTTTTCCAATTCATAGTTCATACAGATTTCTTACATTTACTCTTCCTTTTTCATTTATCAACATTTTAGTCATCTCTGTATCCATAAAGACAAAGAAGAAGAAAGCAGGAGAAAATCCAAAGAGTTTCATGTATGGTTTACTGATATGATTTTAAAATTTCCTGAAGGGAAGTGAAAGTTCCTTAGGAGAAGTGCATATATCATCTGCACATTTTAATAACCCTGGACCTTCAGTACCAAGAATACTTCAAACTTGGCTGATAAGCTTTATTTCTTCAGCTGTGTCATTATTGTTTAACTAGTTTGTCCCATTAGGATCAGTTATAATACTTTGTACAAAGACTTTTTCTCTATTATCTAATGGTTTATAGTCTCCTTGAGTGCCAGAACTACATCATAATTGTCATATATTAAGCATCTTAATTATCCACAGATTATAGCACAAAACTGTACAGAGTAGGCTCTCAGTAGATTATAGTTGAATAAATTTGCATTATTTGAGCTATTAGGCTGATGTTAAAATGGGCCTATATCAATGCTTATGATCATTTTCAAAAATGTATCAGATTGGCCTTCAAGTGAAAATATTGAAAAATACAGTTTACAGAGCTTTAAAAAAGATTTACACCCTTAAGAGACTGTGGTAACACCAGATGGAAGGTTGTCAACAATGGAATTTTGCAATGTTCACAGAAGACATGTATCATAGGCTAGTTGAGACAGCTTCGTTCTCCAAATAGGATCTTAAATTATACACCACTAAAGCAACCGGGGAGCTCATATTCACGCATTTAAAATGAGAATGTTCCAAACTTACAACAGCATATATCTTTCACTGATGTCTTCGTCTAGAAGAGCATCCCTTTATTTGATTTTTGCCCCTTTCCCCCACACAACTCCAATATACAAGTATATACAAGTGTAGATCAGAGAATAAACAAGGAATGAAAATGGAAGAACAGGAGACACACCCATCACTGCTTCAAAGCAATCTGAAATCCCTCAGGGTAGACATTGTGAAGGCCCCACCAAGCAGTGGGAAAGATCCTTGATCAGGTCTGATTTTGCACCCTAGGAAGACTTTGCTATTCAGTTGATCTCCATGGTCCCTGGTTCCATAGAATTTCTTCTTGTCTATTATACTCTTTGGCCATAACTGAACTGGCTGTTTGAAAGTATGTCCTTCTTGGAAGCTGACCAGTGTTTGTATCCTGGTTCCTCAAAATTCCTATGGATATTTTGTATGTAGATATAAATTAATAAGAATAGAATAATTGTGGCCATAATAAAAATAGCAAAGGCAGTTAAAATAAGGGATAGCAATAGTTTCCATTCCTATCTTCCTAGGAGTCTCTGGATCCTACGATGTACATTTCATTTCTTGTTTCTGCCTGCCCTGAATCCCCTCTACTGGTGTTCTTTCGTTTGTTTTTTGGTGTGTGTGTGTGTGTGTGTGTGTGTGTGTGTGTGTGTGTGTGTGTGTGTGTGTCAGCAGCAACAAAAGAGCTAAAGCTGAGTCATGAGCATCTCAAAGGGACTGTCCATTATATTAGTATCTGCTACCTCACTTTCTGTCTTTTCTGGTCTGGGTTTTTCTTCAAATCTGTGAGTTATTCAAATATCTCTCCAATGACATTTTTTCTTAAGATAACCAGAGTTTGTTTCTGTTATATATAACCAAAAGAACCATAACTCATACACTCAAAGCTCACTTTGGGTTCTACTCCCTGAAATAGTTGGATTCTGAAATTTAGAAGAGACACTTTAGAAGTTTTTAAAAAACAATGACCTACATTCCAGAGCAAGCATTCTTAACCTGAGGGGTTTTAGGTGATCCCTGAGCCTCCTGCAATTATTATATGTTGTCTTTTGATGAAATCTATAGCTTTCATCATATTATTAAAGAAGTCTATAACCCATAAAATTCTCACAACTACTGCTCTAAAAATTTATTTCAGTTTTCAATTAGCATAAGGGATAGTAAAATAGTTAAATATTTTCTTTTATTGCAAATTATTTTCTTCTTTGAAGAACAGCTTAATACCTAGGCAACTTGGAGACATTTATTTCAAAATAAAGCTATTCAACATTAGAATGTATCTGCAATAGTTATCATGAAATTTACTTCTCTGGAGGTTCTTAAATCTAGTGTAAGTTGTTTAGTTTAAATTTGTCCTCCTTAAAAAGATTGAGTTGGACATCTTGTGAATTTTTAACCCTTTCTAACCCTTTACTTTTAAGATTCTGTATTTTGAAAAAAAAAAAGAATGGCATCTAAATACAAAATACTGTATGGTGTCAGAGCTCTGGGCCAGCTGTTATTAAAGAAGGAAGTAAGGGCAAAGAGATTTAACTGTAAGATGTTCAGTTGAGAAGTAGAAGTGGAGACTTTCTGCAGTAGAACTATCACATGGGAGGGTAAAGAACTGGGGTGTGTACAGATTCATTGGCAGGAGCTAATACATTCATCCAAATGTTGCACTTGAAAATGTCAACATTTTTTTTTTCAGCCAACAGATCTCTTTATTTTCATAAAAGCATTAAACAGATTCAAAAACAATGAGAAGAAAAATAAGAGGGTTTCAGTTAGAAAGAAAAACAGAGTGCTGATTCAAATACACAGCTTGGGGGGCTTTGGTGTTATTGTAAATCTGGTGGGATAATTAATTGGAAGGTGTTTCATCTCCAGGCAGCTCTCAGTAGAACTCGGCATCTATCTCAGTGTGCACAGCAGTCTTGTTCCACTAGCTAAGGACAGCACATGAAGAAAACTGCATGTGATTTACACTGCCAAGGGAATCTGGAAGATCAGTATACTTATTCAAATTGGAATTTAGCTCAGACTCTATTTTTATCAAAGGAAAAAAAGAAAAGAAAACAAGTTTAAGCATTTTAATAAAGCACAAGAACATTGGTTCATTGGGGATATGGCTCAAGTTTTCCAGGCTCTGAAATTTACATTTCATTCTGCATAAAGGTTCAAGTGGTGCTCTTGATATACCAGTATATTTTTTATTTAAATAAGCAGTTGCTTATCTAGTTGGGTTTTTAAAAAAATATCTATTTGATAGAACCTGGCTTACAGTCTTGCCCTTGCTCTTCCCCACTAAGCAGACCTCTAAAATCTGGAAAGGATGCCAGAGACAACCAAGGAGATAACTGGAGTGTCGTAAAAGGGTGAACTGGTTTTGGATGCCAAGGGGTGGAGGAAGAGCACAGAAGCAAGGCTATCTTCCTTCTCCCCACACAACAAGGAAGATTACCCAGACCCATTGTTTTCTGATCACCAAACTAGCAAAAGAAGGCAATCAAGGTAGGTTCATTTTCTCCCAGTTAGAATGGGAACCCTTCTGACAACATCAGGTAAGCTGACACCACAGGCGAGAATGATCAAATGGGAGCCCCACCACAAACAAGCAGCTAGAGAAAGCATTATACTCCTTGCCAGGCCTGTAACTCCCCTTTTTCAGTGAGATACTGAGGCAGGCCAAGGGATCTAACAGGAGGAACCCAGCTAGCTGGTACCTGGTTGAGGAAGCATCTTTGCTCCCAGGGACCCAAGATTCTCTAGGGCATAATCCCTAGGGTAGCTGAAACTATATTGACAAAGGAGGAATTACTCTACCCAATATTAAGGCTAACTATCTAGCTATTATAATCAAAACAATGTAATATTGGTAGCATGACAGACAGTAGGTAAATGGAATGGAATAGAGAACCCAGAAATAGATCCACACAAGTATGCTTAACTAATTTTTGACCAAGATGCAAAACGCTTTCAATGGAAGAAAGATAGCCTTACAACAAATGGTGCCAGAGCAACTGCACATCCATAGGCAACCAGAAGGAGGAGGAGAAGGAGAAGGAGAAGAGGAGAAAGACAAGAAGAAAAAAGAAAAGAAAAAGATAAAAGAACCTCAGCCTAAAACTCTCGCCTCAAACAAAATTTAACTCAAAATGGATAACAGTTTTAAATTGGAAACATAAAACTATAAAACTTTTAGAAAAAACATAAAATAAAATCCTTGGGATCTTTGGCAAAGAATTCTTATATCTGACATCAAAATCACAATCCATAAAAGGGAAAAACTGGTAAATTGGGCCTCATCACAATTAAAGACTTTCTCCTCCAAGCATCATATGAAGAGATGAAAAGTCAAACTATACATTGGGAGAAAATATCTGCAAACCACATATCTGACAAAGAACTAATATTTAAAGTATGTAAATAAGTCTCAAAACTCAACAGTAGAAATTAGAAAATGGGCAAATGACATGAAGAGATATCACCGAAGAGGACAAAGAGATAGCAAATAAACACAACAAAAGTTGTTCAACATCATTAACAATCAGGGAAATGCAAATTAAAACCACAATAAGATATCACTTCACAGTTTCAGAATGGTTAAAATAAAAAATATTGACAACACCAAATGCTGGTGAGGATAAGAATAAACTAGATCACTCATGTATTGCTTGCTGGTGGTAATATAAAATGGTACAGCCACTTTGGCAAACAATTTGGCCGTTCCTCAAAAAAACTAAGCATACAACTGTCATATAATCCAGCAATTGAACTCTTGGGCACTTATCTCAGGAAATGAAAACTTATATTCACCCAAAAACTTACATGAATGTTCACAGTAGCTTTACTCACAGTAGCCAAAAATTGGAGTCAGACCGAATGTACTTCAACGGGTGAATGATTAATCAAATAAATGCTGCTAGACATACACCTTGGTTATACTATTCAGGAATAAAAAGGAACAAATAACACACAACAACTTGGATAAATTTCCAAGGAATGATACTGAGTGGAAAGAGACAATCCCCCAAAGTTACATACTATATGATTCCATTTGTATAACATTGTAGGAATGACAACATTTTAGAAATGGAGGACAAATTCATGGTTGCCAGGATTTGGAGAGGGGAGCTTGGTTTCATTTTAAAATGGCAACACCAGGTACCCTTACGGTGTTGAAAGTGCCTAGCATCCTGGCTGTGGTAGTGGGAACACAGATCTACACAGAAGATAAAATTGTATAGAACTAAATACACACACGGAGAGTTGAGTACACGTAAAACTATAGAAATCTGAATAAGGTCGGTGGATTGTATGAGGGTCAATATCCTAAATGGGACATTATATTACAGCAGAAGACTATGTCCTTGAGGGCTTTGGGGTTTGGGCTTTGTTCCGAGTGGTCCTGACTGGCTCTGATCTTCTCGCTTTATTTCTGTGTATGAACAGGGCTGACAGGCACCAGGCTGACATACCAGTAGTGTGTGCCGCTCTTACAAGCAGTGAGCAGCGCATTGCCCGAGCGGGAGAATGATACCTGGGGTGGTGGTGATGATGCAAGACGACCATGATAAGGAACCCGCTGAAATGGCGAGATTTGCTTACAGGCTATTTTCAGTCCACATACCTATGTTCCAAACTCCAAGGATTTGAAATGAATCCTCAGTTATTTGAAATCAGTGTATTAATCCTAGCTTTCCAAGAGGAAGTGAAATTGCTTCACTTGTGTTCCTTTCCAAGTGACTTTTCCCATCTGTTGTACTTTAATTTGGCTGGAATTTCATGTGTTAAAACACACAGTGGAGACAAGTCAATTATGAGATAACTTGATGCCACATTTAAAGCTCTGTTGAAGTGTGAAATGATTCCCAAGCCTCAGATACAAGGCTGAATAATACAGCACCCAGAATAACTGCTAATCTGTGAGGACCTAAAACTAAGGAAGGCTAAGGGGAAGAAAGTTTGATGTTGCAAACTGATTTACTTCAATTCCCAACAAAATTAAACTTCCTTATGTAGATTTTCTAATGAATGAAACGGGAGGAAAAAGCTACATCTTCATAAATCTGCAGTGATTCAAAGTCCTTCCCTCAGCTCTCTCAATACTCTTCCCCTTTTAATTTTCACCTTCCATCCATCCTCTTCCTCACAATTGCTTGGGGACAAGTACTTGATTATATTTTAAGGGAAAGAAGACCACTTTGCTCTTTTGAGTACGTCATACATAGACCACACTCTACCAAAGGATGTTGTCACTGAGTAGATACTCGAAGTCTAGTATTATTTTGCTTTCCCTTAACCCTCAAAGTTTGCTATGACATTTCCAGGAGCTTCCCAGCTTCCCCCAGCACCAATCTTCAGTGTCCCCAAAGGCAGGTAGGTGGAAACCATGGACTCAGGGTTCCTACACTAAAGTGTTCTCATGACCAAGTCTCTTCTCTCTCAAAAATGAAAACAGAAAGCAACAAGACAGAAGCAAGAATTAATAAATAGTATTTACACCTTATGTGAAAACAATATCTATTCCATTTGTTATTTAAAATTATAGTGCTCTAAATGTATAGGTGAAATAGGTAAAGATGATAAAAATTTTTTTAAAATTATCATACTCAAAATGAAAAAACATGCTTTACTTAGGAGTCCAAGACTGGAGAAGCATGTCTATCAGGCAGTAGCAGCAGGGTGTAAATGTAACCAGTACTAGACCCAGGAATCCATAGTTGGTTCCTATAAACATTCAAATTTATTCAAATTTATACATTTATGCAAATTTGTCAGGAAAGAACAGTCATATGTGGTATAGGAAAACCAATTCCAAAAGTTCAGCACACCTTACAGATTTAGTTTAATTATTTTTAAAAAGTTAATACACGTTCATTTTAAAATAAATTTGAATATAGATATAAGTATATCTGTATACATATATACAGCTGCAATGTGTAGTTTATCTACTATGTCTGACAATTAATTTCTTTATTTAATTATAACCTCCCTGTGAAGTAGAATAATTACCATCCTGGATATTCAGGTTTAAAAAGAACAGTAAGGCTAAGGAGGAGGAGATTATGTTACCGAAAGTTTTACAGTAAATTATAAAGCAGGGATGTGATCTTTTGCATTGTGTCTCAGGATCTTAAAACTATAACTAGTATGCGACACAAGCCCAGACATAATCATAATTCATAGTGTCATTCCTGATCATTTTTGCCAAAAGGAGGTCATAACTTATAAAGTATTCAGCAACTTACTTTTTTTTTCACTCACCAATCATAGAAAACCTTGCACATCATTATGCATAAACGTCTTTAATACATTCATTCCTTGCTTAACAACTTTCATCTATAACTGAAACTGTGCCACTAAGTGTAAAGTCATTAAATTGAAAAGAAAAATAGAGTTGCCATTTGATCTAGCAATCCCATTCCTGGGCTAATACCCAGACAAAACTTTAATTCGAAAAGACACATGCACTCCTATGTTCATAGCAGCACTATTCACAATAGCCAAGACATGGAAATAACCTAAATGTCCATTGACAGATGAATGGATAAAGAGATGTAGTACATATATATAATAATGGAATATTACTCAGCCATTTAATGAAATAACACCATTTGCAGCAAGATGGATGGAGCTAGAGATTATCATACTAAGTGAAGTAAGTCAGAAAGAGAAAGACAAATACCTTATGATATCACTTACATGTGGAATCTATGGCACAAATGAACATATCTATGAAAACAAAACCAGACTTACAGATATAGAGAACAGACTTGTGGTTGCCAAGGGGGAAGGGGGTGGGGAGGAAAGGAATGGGAGGCTGGGATTAGCAGATGCAAACTATTATATATAGTATGGATAAACAACAAGGTCCTACTGTATAGCACAGGGGAACTATATTCAATATCCTGTGATAAACCATAATGGAAAAGAATATGAAAAGAATATAATATATATGTGTATAACTGTTGCTTTGCTATACAGCAGAAATTAAACACAATACCGTAAATCAACTATACTTCAATAGTTTTTTTTTAAATTCAAAAGAAATATGTATACTAATTTTAATGAGAAAAATTATGATTCCTTTCAACCTAAGATGCCAAAACTATTTTCACAGAGAAAAATAGATTAATTGACAATAAAACCAAGTTTATATTAGCAACAGAAAACAGTTTGAGAGGAAACAAAATCAGTTTTTCATAAATGAAGAAAAGGTAATAATGTCATGAAGGTTTAGTGTACTCAGTGAGAAGGAATAGATAGTGAACGGTGAGGCAGAAGAGAGGTGCAAGGAAGGCAGTCGAAGGAAGACATAGAAAAGTTACGTAATCAACTTTCAGCCAGGCATTCCATATCGTATGTTAAGTAAACTACCTTAAAGGACTGCAGAATCTTTATTTCCCTCTTCCTCTTCAGTCCTCTTTTATCACACCTATCCTTTGCTCCATGATTAAAGTTTTCTCACTTTTCTTTCTATAACATTTACTTTGTCAATTTTTGAGCCTTTGGGCACTCGTGGTTAACTTTTAATTCAAAGTAGACTTGCAAGTAAAGGCTAAACATGAGAGTAGGTCAAAACACTTGGAAATAGGAATGCATGTGCATAAAAGCCAACGTCATAGAAGTTGCTACTCTTTTATCCCTCTTGCTCTGTGTGCCTACAGAAAGGAAGATGTCCTGGGATCAGACAAATCTGACAACAATTCAAATGTGTCCTGCGTATGTATCTCCTCTGCACAGAAATTATTTTGTTGACTAAATTTTGAGCGTGTCCTTGTCTAAAATGATAAAGTCAAAATATTCTTTAGATTATGTTTGCTTTTTTTTTTTTTTTTTTTTTTCCGGTACGCAGGCCTCTCACTGTTGTGGCCTCTCCTGTTGCAGAGCACAGGCTCCGGACGTGCAGGCTCAGCAGCCACGGCTCACGGGCCCAGCCGCTCCGCGGCATGTGGGATCTTCCCGGACCGGGGCACGAACCCATGTCCCCTGCATCGGCAGGCGGATTCTCAACCACTGCGCCACCAGGGAAGCCCTCCTTTGTAGGTTTTTAGGTGAAAACATTGTTACAAAATAATAGTCACCCAAAAAGTGGTAAAAATTTTCAAAAAGCATTACGGTGAAAAGTTAGTAATTGAACAACCATTTTGTGAAGTAAATCTATAGTTTTGGCAGCTTATAGAATTGTATATGACTAAATTCTGAATTGTTTAGTCTCCTATTAATGAATATTTCAGTTAACACTTTTACATACTATTATAGACAGTGTTGAAATGAGCATTCTTAAACTTAGTTCTTTCAGGGTCTGTATAAGTATTCTTCTAATGTAGATTCCCTGACATGGAATTGCTGAATCATAAGACAGACATATATAAAATTTTAACACATCACATCAAATTACTTTCCACAAGGTTTAAGGTAATTTACATTCCCGCCAACAGTATGTGAAACTAATATCTATTTCCCTATAACTTTACTGGTACTGGAAATTATCAATTTTAACAAATTCTGTAGTTCTGATGGTTAAAATTTTTCACTAATTACTTGTCACTATAAGCATCATTATCAATTTGATTACCACTTCTATAAATATTCTGCAAGTATCTTTTCTCCATTTTATTGTTTAGTTTTTGTTGTTATCCATTTATTGGAGCTTACTTATACATTAGGGACATTAACGTTTTGTTACTTATATTTCAGTTTGTTTAGATTTGACTTTGTCTATTGTATTCCTTAATACACAATAATTTCAACATATTTTGTAGTTAAATTTGTCATTTTTTTTTTCCTTTATGGCAGCTGAATTCCTTATCTTGCTTAAACAGGTTTCATACATCATTAGTTTGTCACAAACAGTAGCCAAAATTTTTCTACCACGGTTACAATATGTAATTTACGTTAGCTCTATCTAAAAATTATATTATTAAGGTATGTGTGATAGACTTCATTAGTGCCCAACAATATCTGATTCTCCTCTCTTGTCTAGGCCTCCAGAAGTCGGTACTTCCCAGCCTTCAGGCCGGTAAGAAGAGCTTTATGACTCACTGTGACAAATGGATGTGAGTCGATGTGATGTATGTCACTTCCATGCTGGAACAGAAAACGGGCACTCTGTGATTTCACATCCTTTACTTCCCTGTTGGTAGCAAGTGTGGAAGCCATGTATTGAAATATCAGAGCCATAAGACCCAAGCAGCTTGGGTCTATGAGTCGTGTGTGGAAGACGATAGTTATAGAGATTCACCTGATCTGCAGTGCATTTTGCATGAGCAAGAAATAAACACTTTGTGTTAATCACTGAGACTTTATGGGTGTTTTACTACTGCTATGTTACTAACATAAGCTCAACGTACCATGACTAATAGAATATGATACAATGTGACTCCAAAATGAACAGATGATAGAAGATTCATAGATAGGTAGGTAGGTAGGTAGATAGATAGATAGATAGATAGATGATAGATAGAATTTTCCTCCAAATTAAGAGATAGTTAAATCCAAATCAATATATCACAAATGTAATGTTGAACAAAAGAATGAAGATATAGCAGAATGAATACTAAGTGATTTCATTAATATAAAGTTTGAAAACAAAACTAAACTATGGTGTTAGAATAGTGGTTACCTTTGAGAAGGGGAGAGTTTGTCAGGGGACAAGAGAAGAGATTGTGAGATGACAGTATTAATCTATTTTTGACATAAGTGATGGTTACATGAGCGTTATCCTATGTTCAGCATGGTTTTAAAACTGAATTTATATGGTGTCTTTATTAAATATTCTACAAAATGATTTTTTCACTCAGATGGATGCTGAATGTATTCCAGTACACATACATTTAGATTTAGTTCATCCAAAAGTTTGTTCTCAAAAATTTGCTAATATTTTATGGCTTTTTGCAGACTTAAGTATTATAGATCAAGTAAAATGCACTTTCCAAGTTTCTTTCTTCACTATGGTCTTTCATATTATGGGGAAAAAAAATAGCACAACTATAGGACAAAATTGCTCTCTTTTCCTTAAAACAGAAGCACAAACACACTTGTATTTCTCTGTCACTACTGTTCCTGATATAGTCTCACTCACCCATATTAATTATCATTTTAATCAACTGACTTCCTTTTCCTAAAGAAACCCGGGGGGTATATAATTGAAGATTATCTGTCACACATCAACATTTTAACAAACTAAAAAAACTCATGAATACACACAGCTCAACTTTTCCTGACATACTTAGACAGTTTTTCTATACTTGCTGCAGTGTCTGGAATTCTACTTATTTCCTCCGGGCTGACTTTTTCTTGTAATAATAAATATTATATAGCCTTCAATAACTATTTCAGTAAGAGACCACAGCTGCAAATTTTCTTAGTCCATTTATCACCTCTGGAAGAGTCTGACCACAAAGGGAACTCTGAGTAGACAGTTAAATTCCTGTATCATTTTAAAGATCATTGACTTTTGGCATCCATTTTTGCTCACAGGTGGCTTGGCTCAGGTACTGGTTGTGTTACTATATTTTTCTTCCCATCATGCATCTTGGACAAGTCACAGCCCTTGACAGTGAACTGGCTCATTTCTCAGTCTCCTTCCATTGGAGGGAGAATACTATCCTAGCTCCCAACTGTACACCCTGACCCTGGCTCTGGTTCTTTTCTGTCCATGGAGTGTGTTTGGTCTCCATCACTCTACAGAAGTCAAATGCCTATTTCTGTTCCTGGAAGCTGATACATGCATAGACTCAGCTCTAGTTTCTACTGTGTGTTTCTGTTCTTTTATTTTCTCAAAAATAATTTAAAATTTGAGTGGGCCACATTCTTCTTATTAAAAACAAAACAAAATAAAACAAAACTTTATCTGTCATTTTCTAATTATTTTTTCCTGGGAGGGATAGTGGGGGGTGTCTGGGGGTGCAGGGGAATTTAGTTTAATGCAACTAAAAAGTAAATGTTAAACACCATCTTGACTAGAAGATACCCAGAAGCTTATGACTAAGAACTTCCCACTGTGCCAGAAATAAATTCACGCTAAGCGAATAGATACTTCATTTTGTGAAGCTAAAATTCCAACATCATCCCAGAACCCTATACCAGAGCTCTCCTGACAGTGTTAGATTCAAACTCACTTTCCTGCCATGCTGTTTTCCCCTTTCAGACTTTTGTAGGGTTTGATTACCTGAGATGGACAGTTAACAATGGTAGCTTACTAAAGATTGTTGAGTTTTCTTTTTATAAACAAAAAAACCTGCTAATTGGTATAATGTTCTACAGCTAATTTTGCAGGTTATTTGGAAAATGTTCATTAAATTACACATTTCACCCCGTATATTTTGCAAGTAGTTGAAGTTTTAGGGCACAAATAAAAAACATTCTTCTTTGCCCTTCTTGAATACTAAAGTAATTTGGCAAAAGAGACAAGAATCCTGACAGCAGTTTATTAAAGAG
Organism: Kogia breviceps; assembly: GCF_026419965.1. Lineage (NCBI taxonomy): Eukaryota > Metazoa > Chordata > Mammalia > Artiodactyla > Physeteridae > Kogia > Kogia breviceps. Next base: position 73,578,562 of record NC_081322.1, read on the forward strand.
AGGACTGAATTGGAAATCATAGATTGATCTATATCTGCAATCAAATTACCTAAAACATCTAATCCCCACTGAGCTTGCCAAACCCAAGTCTCAGATACCCCCCTGCCATGGCAGAGTGTATCGTGGTAATCACAGAATTGGCTGCAGAGACTGGGGCATCTTGAAGACAGGACACACACTGGCCTTGACACACTTACCTCTGATGAGAAAGCCCAGCCTTGACTGAGATAACCACACTCCACTCCTTCTCCCAAACTCACCAACCAGCTTAGTTCATCTTCCCCAAGGGAAGAGAGTACAGTGAGTGGGGAGAAAGGGGGTGGAAGGAAAGAAATCGAGGTTGAGTTTCCTCAGAAGCAGATTCCGAGGCAGAATTTGAGTACCAACAATTAATGCTTCCCGGAAAATGATGGAAGGAAACACTGGCAGTGGAGTGAGAAAGGGAGACCTAGAAGGGAAGGAAGCCAATGTAGGGCATCAGTGGGCAGGTTACTCCTGTGGATGTGGCTCCATCCCGCTGGGCACCCTGAGATACTGAGTAGCGCACGTCTTCAAGTTGTCCCACCCACGGGGACAAGCAGCTGAGGCCGCCCTGCCAACGCTTTTCATCATTAGAGGAGAGTTCTGCTGGAGGCGGTAACTCCCCAGTCGTTCTTGGGTACCCCATTCAGGTAAGCAGGCCCCTGGGACCAGAGGAAGCCCTCGGGGGCAGAGAAACAGCAGTAGTACTGACACATGGGAACAGGAAGTCTTGTGGGGGTGCGGGTGGGGTACTGACAGTTTCGTCCACGCTCAAGCAGCTCCTCCTGGTAATTCTCAAAAGGTGAACTTCCTACTTGAGGGGCCATGGTAGTGCAACAAGATCATAAATAAGACTCACAATTTCTGTGGGTCAGAAACTTGGGAGCAATTTAGCTGGGTGAGTCTGGCTCAGGCTGTCTCACGAGGTTGAAGTTGAGATATTGGCAGGGGCTGCAGCACGTGAAGGCTTGACTCGGGACAGAGGAGCCATGTTCAAGGTGGCTCGCTCAGGTGGCTGTTGTTAGGTAGCTTAGATCCTTGCCACGTGGACCTCTCCGGAGGGTTGTGTGAGTGTCCCCACGATATAGAAGCGGGTTTCCCCGAGCAAGTGATCCAAGGAAGAAAAAGAGGGCAAGCAGGAAGCCACGATGCCTACTTATGACCTTATCTTGGAATTCTCATATCATCACTTCTTTTTATTCTATTTTCTAGAAACAAGTCAATAAGCCCAGCCCACTCCCAAGGGTAAGGGAATTAGGTTCCACTTCTCAAAGGGAGGAGTATACAAGAATTTATAGACATATTTTTAAACTGCAAGAGGCCCCAAGCATCCCTATACTCTAGAGTGAGGTGCTACACTACCAAAAGTAAATTAGATAGCTAGTGGGAAGCTGCCGCATAGCACAGGGAGTTCACCTCTGTGCTTTGTGACCACCTAGAGGGGTGGGATAGGGAGGGTGGGAGGGAGGGAGACACAAGAGGGAAGAGATATGGGAACATATGTATATGTATAACTGATTCACTTTGTTGTAAAGGAGAAACTAACACACTATTGTAAAACAGTTATAACTCAAATAAAGATGTTTAAAAAATTAAAAAAATTTAAAAAAAAAATAAAGTGAGGTGCTAGACCTCACTTGCAACTTTTAAAAGAGATTACGATGGAAAGGTCCAGAGAAAATATCTGGAGCTTGTTGTTATGTTCCTTAAGTTCTCCCAACGTGGGAAAAGGGATGAATGCCCCTGTGTTTTAAGCCCAAGTGAAAAGAGTTTTATGGAGACTTTTAGGAGAGCTTGACACGTGTGTCCTGGAATATAAAATCTAAATTCTGAAATACAAAAGGGACCTCAGACTTTCACGAGTGTTATAACAAAACTAAGGCACTATAATTTTGCAGTTATATGACATTCTATAGTTGCCAAAGTCTGGTATCTACTTTAGAATAGCAAACTTTCTCGTGCTCACAGATGATGTCTAGGTGTTACAATACTTAGTTTCTATTCCAATTGCTTTCTTATACTTCAGGTGTGACTTTGGCTAACCTTCCCCTATTGTACCAGCCACCCAGGATTATAGTTACTGTAATAAAAACTGAAAAAAAAAAATCTATTAAAGCTACTTGAAAGTACTATTAAAAATAAGAGTTTAGGGGCTTCCCTGGTGGTGCAATGGTTGAGAGTCCACCTGCCGATGCAGGGGACACGGGTTCGTGCCCCGGTCTGGGAAGATCCCACATGCCGCGGAGCGGCCGGGCCCGTGAGCCATGGCCGCTGAGCCTGCGCATCCGGAGCCTGTGCTCCGCAACGGGAGAGGCCACAACAGTGAGAGCCCCACGTACAGCACCCCCCCCACCCCCACCCCCACACACAATAACAGTTTATTCTTAAAAAAAAAAAAATTCTGAGATATGCTTGAGAAGACTAAAGCCAGAGGCAATGTGCATAAGCCCCAGGGAGCAGGATGGAGGGCTCAAGCCTCACTTAGAGCTAGCTTCCTCTCCCTTAAGCAGGGCAAAGTATTCCACTGCGACTCCAGGGACAGAGCCGGGAGTCACAGCTGCCAGATGACAGGTGACAGGCATTTCCCATTTCTAGGGCGCTCTGGTCAAGGTCTCCGGAGGGAGGACCTCCAAAGACTCACAAACAAACATCCCCCAAGAGAGCTTCAAACATCTAGTGGTGGCCACAGGTCACCAGACTAGATGACAACTGTACCAGCTTCTAACCCTTCACCCCTAACCCCACTGATCTATCTCCAATCTCAGCGGACTTTAAATGACAGCAACTAGCAAGTGAGAGGGCTCCCAGGCTCTCACCCACCCCTCTGGTCTCCCAGGCCTGGGTGAGGCCCAAACTGGTGGAAAGAAGATGCTTTAAGTTGTCCGAATGTTCAGAGTCTGTATTATTCAGTGCACTGGTACTATGTCATGATTAGACTGGACAAGGTTCTTGAATGCCAAACCAGGGAGTGTTTGTTAGTGTCCAAGGCCGCACCAAAGCCCCCCGGCCACACCCAGGATGGAAGAAGAACTTTTTCCTTCCACTTTTACCTAAAAGTTTCCACATTTACCTAAGAACTCCGTTGTATTAAATAAATCAGTTGTATTTGGAATGTTAGCTGGGAGAGAACCGATCCCTTAGAGTTATGAAGCAGATCATCCTGGAGTGGCTCATACAGACCCCTTGCTTTGTCCTAACCATTATGGGAAACTCTATGTTATTAGTTCTATTTTGACTATGGAGAAGCTGAAAATGAGAAAGGAAATAGTCTTGGTCGTGTAGGACAATTGGTCAGCTGCCAGCCCGGAGATACAGTTCCGGAGGGCCGAGCTCATCCTACCAGAGACCGATTTTCCTTCCTAAGCAATTGGCTCTTCTCAGCCATGCAACTGCCCTGCCCTTCACTGCCTGAATTTCAGCCATTTACAATCCCACTGAATTTTTATTCCACCCTTAACTTTTCTGTCAGTTCCCCGATTGCTGGCACTCACTTGAGAAGCCAAGTCCACTCCCACCTATGTGGGATATTAGAAACTTTCCAGAACAGGTCTGAGAAAGAGACTGCTCCTGGTCTCAAGAAGGCCACTGTCTAGTTCAGGTGTGAGACTGGACTTGCCTAGCCTCCCCGAATGTGTATTCTTGTCCCTGCAGGAATCCCATCTCTTTGATGGGTTTGTGTACTGCCCCCTAAACACCCCTTGGTCCTGTGCTTCCACCACCCCGAGCACCCCAAGTTCCATGTGCTCTGTGGGCTCCACAAGGGCTTCTGGCCGACTGACTCCCTGAAATACAGGCAGCAGCATCCTCACCTTTTGTTAATCAGTTATGAGACCTCAGACTCTTCCCCTGTCTCCCACTCCTCCCTGTCCTGCTGCCCTTACCCTCCAAGGGGAAAGGGGGGATTTTACCAGACCAGTACCAACAGTAAACACTTTTGGGCCTTTTCCCTTCAGCGTTAGCTACCTGACCCATCTCTTGAAGCCCGTCTTTGGAGTTTTCCACCCCTGGTTTTGGGACTGCCTTTATTGTACGGTCTACTATCAATATAATTCATTAATCACAGCATTTTAGCATATTTGTCATAAAGTCGGCCCTTCTCAGACGTCATTCATTCATCCACTCACTCATTCATTCATCAAATGCTTCTGAGCTCCTATTTTGTATAAGGTCATGTCCTACAAGCTGGGAAGTTAAGGCTAGGGCAGTGGTTCTCAGCCTTAGCTGGCCCTTGTGGTCATCTGAGGATCTTAAAAAAAAAAATACAGATGCTCTGGCTCCACTCCCCAGAGATTCTCATTCAATCATTCCAGGGTCTGAGCAACCGTGATTTTTAAAAGCTCCCTGGGTGATTCTAAAGTGCGGCCAGGACTGAGAACCATGTGAAAACAAGAGCGTGGATAACTTGGACCAAAATTAAATGGCAAGGATTCCCTAAAGGATCCAGACGGTATTCTGGGGGCCCATGTCCTTCCCTAAAGGAACACTGCAGGGCCCGCGATCTCTGCTCAGCCCAGCCGCACTTTAGCCACGGCTCGAGCGAGAGATGTGTCACATTCATCACAAGCTGAGCAAAGGGAAGATGACAGTATCATTAACTTTTTCTCAGCTGAACAACAGCGATGCCACCTTCCTCTAGTGAAAGTGCACGGTGGTATGGGAAATTTTGTACTGCTAGGCCCACCCAAGTTCTGGGGTCATAAAACTAAAAGACGATTTAGAGGCAAGACTGAATACCTCTGATATTCTTATGGCCGGGCGAGGGCAACAGCTTACACTTCTAGGGAGATCACTGCGATCGACAGAAGTGACAAGCAGTTCGTCGCAATTGGAGAAAAGGGAAAGAAAGTTATGAAGCGGAGTTAAAGGCAAGAGAAGAAATGGGACCTAATGAAACTTAAAAGCTTTTGCACAGCAACGGAAACCATAAACAAGACAAAAAGACAACCCTCAGAATGGGAGAAAATATTTGCAAATGAAGCAACTGACAAAGGATTAATCTCCAAAACATACAAGCAACTCATGCAGCTCAATGTCAAAAAAACAAACAACCCAATCCAAAAATGGGCAGAAGACCTAAATAGACATTTCTCCAAAGAAGATATACAGATTGCCAACAAACACATGAAAGGATGCTCAACGTCACTCATCATTAGAGAAATGCAAATCAAAACTACAATGAGGTATCACCGCACACCAGTCAGAATGGCCATCATCAAAAAATCTACAAACAATAAATGCTGGAGAGGGTGTGGAGAAAAGGGAACCCCCTTGCACTGTTGGTGGGAATGTAAATTGATACAGCCACTATGGAGAAGAGTATGGAGGTTCCTTAAAAAACTAAAAACAGAATTACCATATGACCCAGCAATCCCACTACTGGGCATATACCCTGAGAAAACCACAATTCAAAAAGAGACATGTACCAAAATGTTCATTGCTGCTCTATTTACAATAGCCAGGACATGGAAGCAACCTAAGTGTCCATCAACAGATGAATGGATAAAGAAGATGTGGCACATATATACAATGGAATATTACTCAGCCATAAAAAGGAACGAAACTGAGTTATCTGTAGTGAGGTGGATGGACCTAGAGACTGTCATACAGAGTGAAATAAGTGAGAAAGAGAAAAACAAATACCGTATGCTAACTAACACATATATATGGAATCTAAGAAAAAAAAAAAAACGGTCATGAAGAACCTAGGGGCAAGATGGGAATAAAGACGCAGACCTACTAGAAAATGGACCTGAAGATATGGGGAGGGGGAAGGGTAAGCTGTGACAAAGTGAGAGAGTGGCATGGACATATATACACTACCAAAGGTAAAACAGATAGCTAGTGGGAAGCAGCCGCATAGCACAGGGAGATCAGCTCAGAGCTTTGTGACCACCTAGAGGGGTGGGAGGGAGGGAGGGAGATGCAAGAGGGAAGAGATATGGGGACATATGTATATGTATAGCTGATTTACTTTGTTGTAAGGCAGAAACTAACACACCATTGTAAAGCAATTATACTCTCATAAAGATGTTAAAAAAAAAAAAAGGCAAGAGAAGGCTGTAAACTCGCCCCCTCTGGTTCCGCCAGACACTAAGAAATCCTGCCTGGCCCATTCTCTGCTCTGTCAGAGGGAGGCCTGGCCCCTCCATCCTTCAGTGTACAGGCTTAAGGCAAGAAACTGAGCCACATGGGGAAACTGCTGAGAAACCCCTTCCTCCCACGGAAGCTGCCTACTGACAAATTCTCCAGTGGATGCTTTGTGCTGCGGGGTGAAGGTTCATTGCTTCTCTTTCTCTGCAGAAAATTCCCTTCTCGTGCACAGTGAGAAAATACTAAAGGTGGAGAAAGCCTGGGGCAAGATGGCAGCGAGAGAGCCGTTTTCCTGTTTGTCCATCAGGTGGAGCCTCCGACAAGAGCGCGAGTGGGCGGCAGCCCCGGGATGATTACGCAACGCCGAGAGCGCACGCTCCGGTCGGTGACCGCCCCGCCTGCCGCCTGCCGGGTGCTGACAGTCCGGAGAGAGAGGCGCATCTGGGGACCAAGCCTCCCATTTCCCCAGAGGGGAGGATGGGCTCTCAGGACTCTTCCTCCTTCCCGTGAAACCCTGGAAACGGCTCAGTAGTTCTTCTGGTTGACTGGCTGCTGTGTACAGATGATATCAGCTGCCTGTGAACCAGTGACACTAGCTCAGTGCTCCTGTTTGTTTTCCAAAGAGGGCTGTCCTGATTTTTCTTTTCTTTTCTTTTCTTTTTTTTTTTTTTTTTTTAGACCAAATGATAATAGTTATAATAGGCACCTTTCCCTGAGCAGCTCCTATGTGCCCTCACCGAGGAGCGCGGTGCTGGACGTGCACTGTGCAGCAATTTCCTGCTCTGCGTTTTCTATCCCCTCATCCTGCAGCCAGGGGTCCGACCAGCGCCTTACTTCATGCCTTGCTGCTGCGTTAAATACAGCTTGTTTTTAAAAGGGAGAGAGGGAGGAAGGAAATATATCTCTTCCCAAATGTACTAGACTTATCAGGGAGCTTGAGTTTAGAGAAGGAATAGGAAACTGAATATCGTTTGATTTCCCTCTTTTGAAATCAGCTGCATCTTGCTGCTATTTTACCGTTTAAGGTGTGTGTGTGTTTGTGTGTGTGTCTGTATGCGTGTATTTTGTTTTTAATTTCCCTCCAATGTGTCCACGATCTTTTTTGATAACCGTATTCTAAAGAAAGATACTGGTTACAAGGGAGAGAAAGGTATTGTGTAGTTCCTTCTGGTAGGGAACTAGAACTAACTTTTTTACCTCTTTCCTCTCTTAATTATGTCATACAGGAAAACCATGAAATTATTTTTAAAAGAAAACATATGTAAGAGGTCAAAACTAAGCTTACTTCGTTGAAAACATGTTAATTGTAGAAAACTTGGAAAATATAGATCTAGAAATAAAGGGAATAAAATTCACCCATAATCACTTAACCTAGAGATAAATGCTGTCATTTAATTTAGTGTGTGCACTAATGGTCTTTTTTTTTCTAACGTTGTATATGCTACCCTACAAAGCATTATGATGTTATACTTACCTGTTAAAAATCTATTGCTTTCCTCATTTAATATATTGTGATCATTTTAAATATGTGCATAATATTCTTTATCTATATAAATGTAGCATAATATATTCAGTTAATCCCATAGGGATGGACATTAAAGCTATTTCCACTTTTTATAATAGTACATATCACTGGGATAATAATCTTTATATACATTTGTATTTCCTTAGGAAAAATCCTAGAAGAGAAATTGAAGGTCATTGGATATTTTAAGATATTCAGTTAGTGTGTTTGCAAATGCCCTTCTGGAAACATGGTGCCAATTTGTATTTTCACCAACAATTATGAGCCAGCACGGGTGTAGTTCCTTTTTGTATGCTTTGCCAGTTTTACAGGTTACAGGTACTATATCATTGTTTTTCTGACTTGTATTCCTCTGTCACTTCCTTTTGAACTTCTCAGATTTCGACATTTGAGACTTGAGGAAACAATGACCTTGGAAAGACGGATGCTTTTATAGAGACTCAGGACACTTAGTGGGAAAGATTCACAGCCAAGAAAATCAGAGAGGGACTGTGCCTGGGGATACAGGTTGGGATAATTCTTAAATTTGATTATTCAACTTTAATAACTAAAAACCCACCATGGTCAGAAAGACTAAACACAAGAATTCTGGTGATTTTTGCTTCTAAGCTGCCTCACAATAAGGCAAGATTGTAGCAGTGGGGAAAGCGATGACCTTTGAGAAGTCTTTCTGCACCTTGAGACTCAGATTTTATAACTGGTTTGTATACCCAGGTATACTCGTGTCATCTTGTGGTGTGCATAGCTGGGTGTGCATGTCATCACAGATCTCATCCCTCCTTATTTTAACTGAGTGTGAGACAGGAGCCCGTGCTAGGAAAGAGAGCGACAATTAAGAAACAGCTCTGCTTTGGGCAAGCAAGTTAATTTACTGAACCACCGATTTACACTGAAAAACAATTTGCCCAAAACAATTTGCCAAATGCCCAATTTGCAAAACTGGGGGGAATGTTTAAAGAGTTTTCGTTTCATCATCGTCCTGTGCTTTCCCTTGCCCCCTCTCAGAGGTTTGCCCAGGCTCCGGTGTTAGAGAGGCAGGGTCAAGTTCAGAGGCAGGAGTGAGGAGAGGCAGGGGTAGTGGCAGGAACTATACTAAAACTTATAAACAAAACACTCATGAGTCAGGAAATTGGTCATTCATGAAGTTAATTCTAGTAAATTGGCTTTCAACAAATTGGCCCAGAGCCCTGCTTTAGCACCTTCTTCTGGAAATAACTCCTTTTCCTTCTCCAGAGTCCAAAGCTGTACTTTACCTTGACCTTCAGATTGTGCCATTCCTAAGTCAAACACCAACACTCACCACTTGCTATAAGATTTAACTGTTAGCTGGCTAAATGTTAACGTGGAATCCTAGAGGATCTTTAATAATATTTAATAATACATTCAAAGTCCACAAGATGATGGTGATTTGGAAATAACTTCTCTCACCTATTCCAACCTGCCCTCTAGCTCCGTCCATGGTCATAGGGCATTCGTGAACCCCATTTTTGAATAGAGAACAACCCCAATCTTCGACCTGCATATCCTTTCCCACAGCCCCCTTTACAGCCTTTCAAAAACAAATGAGTAAACAGCAATCACGGCTGTCTCCACTTACCTCTGCCCCCGGGGTGAGTTACTAGGTGCTTGATCCACTGCTGGACAGAGGCCTTTGAAAGCTGGGAGACTGGCAAAGAGAGCGGGTCCCTTGAAGTGATCTGGCCTATAGAGCAGAGACAAAGGAATAAGCAGATATTTTGCACTAAGATGAGCTTCCTGCCAGTTTTCTCATGAATTTTTCCTAAAATAGAAGTGCATTTACTTTTCAGCCTGATTACATTTTAAAAGCCCTCTTCTATCATCATAGCCTTGATAGATGCTAGACTCTACGGAAGATTAAAGATGACAGGGATGGTGAGAAGGGTGAACCTCAGATAAAAGCTGTCCCCACACACATTGGGGCGAATATTGGTTACGCCCACATTTTTGCAGTGCAACATCATGGTCTCCGTATGGGAGACATAAAGTTGGTTAAAGTTACAGTGTTCAGAGGCATAAAAATATTTGTGTAAAAACTTCAATAAAAAGTGTTATGTGTAGGGTGCCAAAATGGTCATGAACTTGACTGGCATGCCAAGGATGTTGGCAGACATGGCAGAAGAAGCAAGTGAGTTGCGTGCCGAAATGATTAAGGAAGATGGAAGAGTGAACTGAAAAACAGTGTCAAGAGTGCATTAATGTATGGACTGAAGTGTACAAGAGGAGATATAATTGACTAATGGATGCAGCACACTTTCATCTATCATGTTGGAAATCTAGCAGGTGCCTATTTAAAGTCAACCCTATAGCATTCTAGAGCTGGGGATAATTTATATGCAGGTTCAAACCAGATTTGCTCTGGACCAAGCATGAAAACATAGTAAATATGTAGCCTTTTAAAGAATCTTATCACTCTGGATACAGGTACAGGTAGACATTTGTGAGTTGAGGCAGATCATAACATAATAAATAGAGAGTAAACTATTTGTGCTCTTTTTTCTTTTTCCTTTTTTGATCCTCGTTCTGCCCAACAGAAGGACCAATTTCACACTTTACAAAAGGCAGTGTCACCTCAGATCTATGAACCATTGTATTTCAAACACAACTTACTATGACAATTCTGTCTACTGCTTGGTTGGGAAAAGGCCTTTCCATATCTCACTCACTGCAGAACAATCCGATTTTCTTGTAATATCCATCTGGTGCTTATATCTACCTCTTGAAATCTTAGGGCTGTTAGAATTAGATCAGAAATAATCCATATAGAATGGAGCTGAGACTCATGTCACTGACAACTAGAAAGAGAGAGAGAGAGAGAGAGAGAGAGAAGCTAATAGCATCACATGGACAGAATGGACTCCCTTACAGATCTTTGGAAGTCTAGCACCTTATTTTTCCTGAACCATTCATTGCAAGGCTGACTTTGAGGTCCTGGATGGCAGTCACCTTCATCCTGAGCAGCAGGGCTCCGGACCACCTCTGATATAGACCATGTGGCTAGTCTCTCTTTGGAATCACCAGAATAGCTGGATTGGTTATACTGTGTCATTTCAGAACACCCACCTCAACCCTCACCCTGTTTATTTGTTGACACTAGGGATTCTTTTATTATTATTTAAAATTTTTATTCAGTTTATTTAAACTGAAAAAAAAAAAAAGTTCACCCATTTGTCTCACTTCCCACCCTTCACTTTTGGCAACCACCAATCTGCCCTCTGTATCTATGATCTTTGGTGTCTTTGCATTTTTTTGTTTGTTTACTGTTTTCGATTCTATACATAAGAGAGATCATACAGTATTTGCCTTCATCTGACTTATTTCACTTAGCATAATATAATACAGTCTAGATCCATCCATGTTGCCACAAATGGCAAGATTTATTTTTTAATGGTTGAATAATATTCCATTGTGTGTATATATATATATATATCCCATATCTTCTTTATCCACTCATTTATCAATGAACACTCAGGTAGTTCCATGTCTTGGAAGCAATGAACATGGGGGTACATATATCTTTCTGAGTTAGTGTTTTCATTTTCTTTAGGTAAATACCGAAAAGTGGAATTCGTGGATCTTATTGGAGTTCTATATATTTTTAATTTTTTGAGGATTCTCACTAATGTTTTCCATAGTGGCTGCACCACTATGCATTCCCACCAATAGTGCACAAGGGTTTCTTCTTCTCTACACCCTCTCCAACACTTGTCATTTCTTGTCTTTTTGATAATAGCCATTCTAACAGGTGTGAGGTGATATCCCATGGTGGTTTTGATTTGTATTTCTCTGATGACTAGTGATGTTGAGAATCTTTTTATGTACCCATTGGCCATCTGTATGTCCTCTTTGGAAAAATGTCTATTCAGATTTCTGACCATTTTTAAAATCAGATTGTTTGGCGTTTTTTGCTATTGAACTGTGTAAGTGTTTTTTGTTTGTTTTGTTTTTTTAATATATTTAGGATATTAGTCCTAAATAGATATATGATTTGCAATAATTTTCTCCCATTCATTAGTTGCCTTTTCATTTTGTTGATGGTTTCCTTTATTGTGCAGAAGCTCTTTAGTTTGATATACTTCCACTTGTTTATTTTTCCTTTTGTTGCTTTTGCTTTTGGTGTTAGATTTAAAAAATCATCACCAAGACCTGTGTCTAAGAGTTTACAACCTATGTTTTCTTCTAGAAGTTTTATGGTTTCAGGTCTTACGTTCAAGTCTTTAATCCATTTTGAGTAAATTTTTCTGTATGGTATAAAATACTGTTTCAGTTTCATTCTATTGCATGTGACTGTCCATTCTTCCCAGCACCATTTATTGAAGAGACTGTCCTTTCCCCACTGTATATTCTTGTAATTTGTCATAAAATAATTGACCATATATGCATGGGTTTATTTCTGGTCTCTCTATTCTGTTCCACTGATCTATGTGTCTGTTTTTATGCCAATACAATACTGTTTATAGTTACTATAGCTTTATCATATAGTTTGAAATCAGGGAGTGTGATGCCACCAGTTTTGTTCATCTTTCTCAAGATTGCCTTGGCTATTCAGGGTCTTCTGTGGTTCCATAAAATTTTTAGGATTGTTTGTTCTAATTCTGTGAAAAACGCCATTGGAACTTTGACAGGAATTGCATTGAACCTGTAGATTTCCTTCGCTAGTATGAACATTTCAACAATATTAATTCTTCTAATCCATGAGCATGGAATCTTTCCATTTATTTGTGTCTTCTTCAATTTCTTTCAATGTTTTGTAGTTTTCAATATACAGGTCTTTTATCTCTTTGGTTAAAGTTATTCTTTGGTATTTTATCTTTTTAATGCAATTGTAAATGGGATTGCTTTCTTAATTTTTCTGATAGTTTGTAATTGGTGTATAGAAACACAACAGATTTTTGTCTATTGATTTTGTATCCTATAACCTTACTGAATTTGCTTATTAATTCTAATAGTTTATTGATGGAGTCTTCAGAGTTTTCTATATATAATATCATGTCATCTGCAAATAGTGACAGTTTAACTTCTTCCTTTCCAATTTAGATGACTTTTATTTCTTTTTCTTGCCTAATTGCTCTGGCTAGGATTTCCAATACTATGTTGAATAAAAGTGGTGAGAGTAGACATCCTTGTCTTGTTCCTGATCTTAGAGGAAAAGCTTTCAGATTTTCACCATTGAGTATAATGTTAGCTATGGGCTTGTCATATATGGCTTTTATTATGTTGAGGTATGCTCTCTCTATACTCATTCTGTTGAGAGTTTTTATCATAAATAGATATTGAATTTTGTCAAAAGCTTTTTCTGCATCTTTGGAGATCATCATATATTTTTATCCTTCATTTCGTTAATGTGGTATATCACACTGACTCATTTGTGGATGTTGAACTATCCTTGCATCCCCAGAATAAATCTCACTTGGTCATGGTGTATGAACCTTTTACTGTATTGTTGAATTCTGTTTGCTAACATTTTGTTGAGGAATTTTACATCTATGTTTATCAGGAATATTGAACTGTAATTTTCTTTTATTGTGATATCTTTGTCTGGTTGGTATCAGGGTAATGCTGGCCTCATAAAATGAGTTTGGAAGTTCTCCTTCCTATTTTATTTTTTGGAAGAATTTGAGAAGAATTGTTATTAATTCTTCTTTGAATGTTTGGTAGAACTCACCAGTGAAGCCATTCTGTCCTGGACTTTTGTTAGGAGGTTTGTTTGTTTGTTTTTAATTTTTAATTTTAATTTTTTTGGGGGCTGCGTTGAGTGTTCATTGCTGTGTTTGGGCTTTCTCTAGTTGCGGCAAGCAGGGGCTACTCTTCTTTGCAGTGTGCTGGCTTCTCATTGCGGTGGCTTCTCTTGTTGCAGGACATGGGGTCTAGGCACACAGGCTCAGTAGTTGTGGCATGTGGACCCTAGAGTGTGTGGCTTCAGCAGTTGTGGCACATGGGCTCAGTAGTTGTGGCTCGCAGGCTCTAGAGCACAGGCTCAGTAGTTGTGGCACATGGGCTTAGTTGCTCCAGGGCATGTGGGAACTTCATGGACCAGGGATCAAACCTGTGTCTCCTGCATTGGCAAGTGGATTCTTAACCACTGTGCCACAGGGAAGTCCCTGTTGGGAGGTTTTTAATGACTGATTCAATCTCCTTACTCGTCATCATTCTGTTCAGATTTTCTATTTCATCATTATTCAGTCTTGGTAGCTTGTAGATTTCTAGGAAATTATCCATTTCTTCTAGGTTGTTTAATTTGTTGGAGTATAATTGTTCATAGCAGTCTCTTATGATCCTTTGTATTTTTCTGTGGTATCAGTTGTAATATCTCCTCTTTCATTTCTGATTTCTCAGGAATTATTTTTTTAAAATAAATCTTTTTATTCTGGTTAGAAATAAAGCTTAAAAATGGTTGGGAATGGTGACATGTTGCTTTAAGCTCACACTTAGCTCTAGAGGTGGGTAATAGAACTTTGCCTAGGAGCAGACTTCCATACAGGAAAAACAGCTCATGTGAGGGAGGAGGAGAAGCTGGAGGTATCAAACACATTCGGGCACTCAGCACTTGGATCAGGGCCTTTATAGTCTATAGCCAAACGCCTTACACTTTCTAGGAATTCAATATAAGTATTAAACCCCAAACTACTAAAACTGGAATTATTTAACATTAATAATTTGAGTCTTTAAATTTTTGGTTGTGAAGGAGTTCATCAGTCTGTATCTGCAAACCAAGCGTTTTTCTTTCAAATCAGGTGCCAATGCTTCCCATGGCACATGCCAGCCCTCCAGCAAGAGTTATGAGTTATGTGTTGAAACAAGAAAGATCATCTCATTATAGAATTATGGCACCATTGAGTAGGAAGGGAGCTTCAAGTTCCTTTAGTGCAGCCTCCAAGCTGATACAGGAATTCTCTTTACAACATCCCTATCAGGTGGCCATCAAGTCTCAACCTGTGTATTCATCCAGACCTGGGCTGTCCAAAACCTCAAGAAAAGCTATTATGCTCTCAATAGCCTCAATTGGAGGAAAAGTTTTTGTTATTTTGAATCAAAATATACCTTTGTATAACTGACTGCTTCCCCTCTAGCGACTCAGAAAACAGTGAGCTCCCTTCGACATCATCGCCAAATCAATCATAAAATAAAAAGAGCACTGGAGTAAGTTTCCAGAGTCCCAAACTTGCTCCTTAGCTCTGCTGCAAAACAAATGTGAAACCTGTGCTTAAATTCAATTACCCTTATACTCTTGATTTTTATTTTTCCTTCTTGGTTTCTTTTTTAAAGATCTGCATCTGTACATTTCAAGTGGAAAAATTTTTTAGCAAATTAAAATATTTTATTTAAAATTGAGAGATAGGTTTAACTTTTACTTTCGTATTATGAAAATTTTCAAACATGTACATGAGTTGATGTAATAGAATAATGAATGCCCTTGTAATCAATACCCAGCTGTAAATATCAATCTTATTTCATCTTTATCCTCACCCAGTTTCCCTCTTTCCTGGATTTGTATTGAAGCAAATCCCAGGTATCATATAAAACTATCCATAATGATTCACAGTTTCTCTAAAATATAAGGACTGTGACTTTGTAACAACAAATAATTCCTGAATATCTTAAACTATACAGGCAGTGCTCACATTTCTCCAACATGAGCATCTCCCGCCACCCCCCCCTTTCTGCTTGTTTGAATCAGGATGCAAATGAGAGCCTATCATTGCAATTGGTTAAGTCTCTTTTAATCTACAGATTCCCCTGTCCATCTAACTTTTATTTTTTCCTTAGAATTTTATTTCTTAAATAAAATAGGTTATATATAATTAGTGTACAAAGGATAGCTTTGTGAATTTGTGCTCTTATATTTGTTTCTTTCTTTTCACCAGTGTATCTTTTTAGTAATGTAGAAGTGGAGTTTCTGGGTCAAAGGATAAATGCATATGTAACTTAACAGAATATTGTCAAATATTGCAGTATTGCAAAATAGTGTCTCCACAGGTCTCATACCGCTTTGCATTCCCACCATTCCTGAAAGGCATTAGTGATTTTGGAGGCTGCTAAAGCTCTAAAATTATAGAATAAGTATTTGATGAGACCTCCCATGTTTCCATGAGTCTTCTCCTTGCCAGGCTAAATTTATTCTAGTTCTTGCACATTCGATAAATAGACCTGATGTGTCCTCAGCCATTAATAAAATTCTTAAACAGAAGTGGATTAAGACACCTTGACAAGTACCAAGACACTTCCTTCCAGAATGACATTGGCTGGGCATCTTGAATTTATCAAAATGCCCATCTATCATTTCTCCACTCTGCTTTTATGAGATTGTATCCAATGCACAAAAAATTAAAATTCACTTGTTATCTGTGTCTTTCCCCTCAAAGCACAGTATATGAACTAAGATAGTGACCTCTACACTCAGACTCCTTGAGCTTGTATCTTGTCTCCGTCAGCTGTGTTCCACTGGATCAGTTATTTAAACCTCTCTGCCTCTGTTTTATCATTTGCTATATGGAGTTTTTTAAAGTACCTGTTGTGATGATTACAAAAGATAATACACATAAGGGATTTAAAACAGCATCCAGCAAGTAGTAATTCTTCCCAAAATGTTGGTTCTTAAATAAAAGCTACTAATCTGATAACAAGGTCCAAAAACATTAAGGTAATTTAGCAAGAATTATTGTTATTGAATGTGCCTTGGAGGATTTTTCGTGGAATTTACACATGCTTATCTCTAGTCTCTGAAAACCATCTCTATTCTCTGGAAATTTTATCAGTTAGGGTTAAGTTCAGCTGCATAAGAGATACTCCAAAATAACATAATCAAACAGAAGTGGGTTTTTTTTTTTTTTTTCCCTGAAATAGAAGAAATCTAGAGGTAAACAGCTCAGAGTAAGATATGATGGCTCCATGGAGCCATCAAGAATCCAGGTTTCAGCCTTTTTTCTTCACTATTCTCAGCATATAATTTAGACTCTAAAAGGGCTTCATTACAGGATGGCAATAGTCAGAACAGCAAAGAGACAAAAGGACCACTCTTCCCAGCTAAGTGATCTCAGTCAACCCAGAAGTCACATTAATACCAGATCTTATATTTCACACTAGCATATTAATAACTGGCTGTTATAATTCATTGGTCAGAATATAGTCACATGGCCCTAGCAAGCTATAAGACAGGCTGAGACGTGTATGCTTTTTTTTTTTTTTTTTTGGCCGTGCCATGCATTATGAGGGATCTTAGCTCCCCAACCAAGGATCAAACCCATGCCCCCTGCAGTGGAAGTGTGGAGTCTTCACCACTGGACCACCAGGCAAGTCCCTGTGTATGCCTTTCATGGGATGCATTAGCCCCAGATGAAGTCAGAGTTCCATTACCAAGGAAGAAAAGGAGACTTAGCTGTTGGGGTGATCAACTAGGTGTCTCTGTCACACTATTTCTGCATCTTTTGACACCTCTCTTATTCTCCATGTTTCATTATGATTATCCACAGTGATGCTGGGATCACATCAGCATCTTATTATAAGAACCTGGGATAAACCTTCTCCAAACTGCAGAACCAATGAAAGAAATGTGGTGACCCTAGCATTACAATAGGTGCTAAAGTTATGAAGATGAATAAGGTAGGGACACACTTCAGTCTTTTTGGAAAACACTTCCCTTTATGGGTCTGTAAAAATTGGTCTTCTTTATGCCCTGGTCCTTCCTTTTTCTAATCAAAATCCTTATAAAAGTAGACAGTAAGCCTTCTCCTCCTACACTAGTTTCTTTTGAGCGGTCTTTACTTTTTAAAGCCTCCAGTCATGGAATTGTACGTATTTTTCTCTGATAATTAAAAATCTGTATACTATATTATTCTCTGTATTTTCCTCTTAGTTTATTTTGAACACTAAGATGACGGGGTTGCTTTTTCCCACATTCGTCACCATTTCACTTTATCTTGCATTTGTTCCCAGTCACTCAAACTTAAGCCCGTGATGGTAATTTTCTTTTTCTTTTTTCTGCCTGCTGAAAGTTGAGCCTCGTGACAAAGTCAGTTAACAATTCCTCAGAAGACCTGCGTTCATCAGAAAGAGTCTTTCTCCCAATATTAAGATGATCACATTTGAAAATTCAGCCTTGAACATGGTTCCGTCACACCGTCTACACTTATAAACAACAGGGGAAAAACCACCACCGTGTGCAGGGGGTAAAGAAATCAGACCAAGTGATCATCATGTGATAACGTGTTAATAATAGATGGTATAATGAACCAACAATGAGCTTGGCAAAACGCCCAGTTACTTTTCATCAAATAATTTCTATGATCTGCTTTGCCTGTGAAAAGTAGGACGAACACATTATCCCACATTTACCTGGGTGTGGAGTTGCTGGCACAAATCCAAAGACTAGAACAGTAACTCTGTGCTTGGCTTTACACGTTTCCAAGGTCCTTGCCCTTTAGAATGTATGTGTCTGTGGGAAGGAGCCCGAGAGCCTGATTATGCTCCATAGACTGGACCCCCATGTCCCTGAGCTTCCCAGCAAACGTGCATGGGAGCCCCTCTGAGAGCTGTAGAAGTTCAGCTCCTGGGAAAGCAGATGAGTTCCTAGTTTCCAGTTAGATGGTGTGGAATGAGTACACAGACAAACTGCATGAGAACGGGTGGTGTATTTCCTGGCTACATTATCCTGTGCCATCCTGAGGTGGACCAGGGGAAGGAGCTGACCTTCAGAGGTCCCAGCTTGGCAGGAGGCACAGTCAATATATGGGAGAGAAATCACACAGTTACAAAAGGGAAACCTGGGGCTTGTTCCTCACTCCACATCCTGCCCTCTACTACACAGTGGGGCATGGCACCTCCCCAGGTTGGACCAGTCATCAGGCACTCTAAAGAGTTACAGCATGTGTCCCTAAATCTTTTGGAAATGAATCTACGTGTGAAACAAAATGACACAGCACCGGTCATGGCGAGCACAGAAGAACTGTGCCTGGAGTTTCATGAGTATTCTGGTCTGGATATCAGAAACACGAAATTGCCTACAACACCCCCAGAAGGGAGGATCATTTTTTTCTCTGCCTCACTCTGGAGGTGGAACATCTCAGCTCATCTTCTCCAGCCCCTGCACTGGGATTTGTACCATCAGCTCCCGTGGTTCTCAGACCTTCAGACTCACACCAAATTACACCACTGGTGTAAGCCGAGGTATTGGCTTGCAGATAGAGAGACGATCATGGGACTTCTTAACCTCCATGATCATGTGAGCCAGCTACTCATGAGAAATTAATTAATTAATATATATTAAAGAGAACTAGCCCTCCCCCACTCACTGTCCATATGACCTCGGCAATTCACCTGATCTCTCTCAGCCTTAGTTTCCTCACTGAAAAAATAAAGAAGTTAGATGATCTCAAAGCTTTTCCCACTTTTCAAACCTATGAGTTCTGAATGCTAAGGTCCTTGGACTCTCCCAAGTTCTTCGGAGCCACCCCTAGAACTCCTTGCAAACAAATATTAGCACAATTATAACCATTAGCGTTTCTGTAATTTACATGCAATTCAAGTAAGCCAAGCACACTGGGCTCGGTGCCACTTACTGTAACCTATTGTCACCTATTACAGTTATCTCTGTGCATAAAGTTTCTGCCTTTCTCTCTAAAATCGACAACACCATGTATTT